>NC_042962.1:39809049-39846549 GCF_901001165.1 Salmo trutta
TGTCGCTCTCTCTGTCGCTCTCTCTCTCTGTCGCTCTCTCTCTGTCTCTCTGTCGCTCTCTCGCTCTCTCTCTCTGTCGCTCTCTCTCTCTGTCGCTCTCTCGCTCTCTCTCTCTGTCGCTCTCTCGCTCTCTCTGTCGCTCTCTCTCTCTGTCGCTCTCTCTCTGTCTGTCGCTCTCTGTCTGTCGCTCTCTGTCTGTCGCTCTCTCTCTGTCGCTCTCTCTCTCTGTCTGTCTGTCGCTCTCTCTGTCTCTCTGTCTGTCGCTCTCTGTCTGTCTGTCGCTCTCTCTGTCTCTCTGTCTGTCGCTCTCTCTGTCTGTCGCTCTCTCTCTCTGTCTGTCGCTCTCTCTCTGTCGCTCTCTCGCTCTCTCTCTGTCGCTCTCTCTCTCTGTCTGTCGCTCTCTCTCTCTCTGTCTGTCGCTCTCTCTCTGTCTCTGTCGCTCTCTCTCTGTCTCTGTCGCTCTCTGTCTGTGTCTCTCTCTCTCTCTCTGTCGCTCTCTCTGTCTGTCGCTCTCTCTGTCTGTCGCTCTCTCTGTCTGTCGCTCTCTCTCTGTCTGTCGCTCTCTCTCTGTCTGTCGCTCTCTCTCTGTCTGTCGCTCTCTCTCTGTCTGTCGCTCTCTCTCTGTCTGTCGCTCTCTCTCTGTCTGTCGCTCGCTCTCTGTCTGTCGGTCGCTCTCTGTCTGTCGGTCTCTCTCTCTGTCTGTCGCTCTCTCTCTGTCTGTCGCTCTCTCTCTGTCTGTCGCTCTCTCTCTGTCTGTCGCTCTCTCTCTGTCTGTCGCTCTCTCTCTGTCTGTCGCTCTCTCTCTGTCGCTCTCTCTGTCTGTCGCTCTCTCTCTGTCGCTCTCTCTCTGTCTCTCTGTCGCTCTCTCGCTCTCTCTCTCTGTCGCTCTCTCTCTCTGTCGCTCTCTCGCTCTCTCTCTCTGTCGCTCTCTCGCTCTCTCTGTCACTCTCTCTCTCTGTCGCTCTCTCTCTGTCTGTCGCTCTCTGTCTGTCGCTCTCTGTCTGTCGCTCTCTCTCTGTCGCTCTCTCTCTCTGTCGCTCTCTCTCTCTGTTGCTCTCTCTCTCTGTCGCTCTCTCTGTCGCTCTCTCGCTCTCTCTCTGTCGCTCTCTCTCTCTGTCGCTCTCTCTCTCTGTCGCTCTCTCTGTCTGTCGCTCTCTCTCTGTCTCTCTGTCGCTCTCTCGCTCTCTCTCTCTGTCGCTCTCTCTCTCTGTCGCTCTCTCTCTCTGTTGCTCTCTCTCTCTGTCGCTCTCTCTGTCGCTCTCTCGCTCTCTCTCTGTCGCTCTCTCTCTCTGTCGCTCTCTCTCTCTGTCGCTCTCTCTGTCTCTCTGTCGCTCTCTCGCTCTCTGTCGCTCTCTCTCTCTGTCGCTCTCTCTCTCTGTCGCTCTCTCTCTCTGTCGCTCTCTCTCTCTGTCGCTCTGTCGCTCTGTCTGTCGCTCTGTCTGTCGCTCTGTCTGTCGCTCTGTCTGTCGCTCTGTCTGTCGCTCTGTCTGTCGCTCTGTCTGTCGCTCTGTCTGTCGCTCTGTCTGTCGCTCTCTCTCTCTGTCGCTCTCTCTCTCTGTCGCTCTCTCTCTGTCGCTCTCTCTCTCTGTTGCTCTCTCTCTCTGTCGCTCTCTCTCTCTCTGTCGCTCTCTCGCTCTCTCTCTGTCGCTCTCTCGCTCTCTCTCTGTCGCTCTCTCTCTCTGTCGCTCTCTCTCTCTGTCGCTCTCTCTCTCTGTCGCTCTCTCTCTCTGTCGCTCTGTCGCTCTCTGTCGCTCTCTCTCTCTGTCGCTCTCTCTCTGTCGCTCTCTCTCTCTGTCGCTCTCTCTCTCTGTCGCTCTGTCTCTGTCGCTCTCTGTCGCTCTCTGTCGCTCTCTCTCTCTGTCGCTCTCTCTCTCTCTGTCGCTCTCTCGCTCTCTCTCTGTCGCTCTCTCGCTCTCTCTCTGTCGCTCTCTCTCTCTGTCGCTCTCTCTCTCTGTCGCTCTCTCTCTCTGTCGCTCTCTCTCTCTGTCGCTCTGTCGCTCTCTGTCGCTCTCTCTCTCTGTCGCTCTCTCTCTCTGTCGCTCTCTCTCTCTGTCGCTCTCTCTCTCTGTCGCTCTCTCTCTCTGTCGCTCTCTCTCTCTGTCGCTCTGTCTCTGTCGCTCTCTGTCGCTCTCTGTCGCTCTCTCTCTCTGTCGCTCTCTCTGTCGCTCTCTCTCTGTCGCTCTCTCTCTGTCGCTCTCTCTGTCTGTCGCTCTCTCTCTGTCGCTCTCTCTCTGTCGCTCTCTCTCTGTCGCTCGCTCTCTGTCTGTCGCTCGCTCTCTGTCTGTCGCTCGCTCTCTGTCTGTCGCTCGCTCTCTGTCTGTCGCTCGCTCTCTGTCTGTCGCTCGCTCTCTGTCTGTCGCTCGCTCTCTGTCTGTCGCTCGCTCTCTGTCTGTCGCTCGCTCTCTGTCTGTCGCTCGCTCTCTGTCTGTCGCTCGCTCTCTGTCTGTCGCTCGCTCTCTGTCTGTCGCTCGCTCTCTGTCTGTCGCTCGCTCTCTGTCTGTCGCTCGCTCTCTGTCTGTCTCTGTCGCTCTCTCTCTGTCGCTCTCTCTCTGTCTGTCTCTGTCGCTCTGTCTGTCTCTGTCGCTCTCTCTGTCGGTCGGTCTCTCTGTCGGTCGGTCTCTCTGTCGCTCTCTCTCTCTGTCGCTCTCTCTCTCTGTCGCTCTCTCTCTTTGTCTCGCCCTCTGTCTCTCTGTCTCGCCCTCTGTCTCGCCCTCTGTCTCGCCCTCTCTCTCTCTGTCTCGCCCTCTCTCTCTCTGTCTCGCCCTCTCTCTCTCTCTCTGTCGCTCTCTCTTGCTCTCTCTGTCTCAGTCTCGCAGTGTCAACATGGCTGAGAAGACACATGACATTGCACTTTTCACTGGCTGTTCCTCAAGTTGTGGCAGGGGGACACATATTTGGCACATATTGCCTTTGTATTGAATTATAATTTTGGGAAATAAATATTCTCTTAGGTCTGAGTCTGTCCTCTCTGGGCAGCCAGGTTTGTCTGTGATGACTGGTCTCTATAGCCAGACTGTGCTCAGTGAGTCTGTACCTAGTCAGTGTTTTCCTCAGTTTTCTATCAGTCACAGTGGTCAGATAGTCTGCCACCATGTACTGTCTGTTTAGAGCCAAATGGCATTGAAGTTTACTTTGATTTTTTGTGGTGTCTTTCCAATGGGTGATATATTTTTCTTTTTGTTTTGTGATGATTTGGTTGGGCCAGATTTTCTGAGTGCTGTCCTGAGGCTCTATGGGGTTGGTTTGGGTTGGTGAACTGAGCCTCAGAACCAGCTGGCTCAGGGGACTCTTCTCTTGTTTCATCTCTTGACATTGTAGAGCTGTGTAATGGAATGTTTTGGGATCACTTGTTTTTAGATGGTTATAAAATTTGATGGCGCTTTTTTCTATTCGAATGAGGAGGGGGTATTGGCCCAATTCTGCTCTACATGCGTTATTTGGAGTTTTTCTTTGCACTTGCAAAACTCAGTCTTGCAAAACTCTGCATGCAGTTCGATTGGATGTTTGTTCCATTTGGTAAATTCATTGTTAGAGATTGGACCCCATACTTCGCTGCCATATAGAGCAATTGGTTCTATAACTGATTGGAACATTTTGAGCCAGATTCTACCGTAAATTCTGGACTATAAGCCGCAACTTTTTTCCCAGGCTTTGAACCTCGTGGCTTAAACAATGACGCGGCTAATATATGGATTTTTCCCGCTTTCAATTTTTTTTCTTCCAAAAAAACATTGTGACGTGCTTAGTTTTTTGGCGGCGTGAAGCTTTCATTAGACCAATGAAATTGCCGAACGGGTTAAGGTCAAACAACTTTTGTTTACTGTTTAGATTAAATCGAGCACTCTCAAACTTCCCATCATTCTGATTACGGTAGTCATTTTGTCACCCTCATCATGGCAAAGACACGGAGAAATGCATATGATGCAGCTTTCAAGTTGAAGGCAATTGATCTGGCTGTTGGAAAAGGAAATAGAGCTGCTGCACGGGAGCTTGGTCTTAATGAGTCGATGATAAGACGTTGGAAACAGCAGCGTGAGGAATTGACTCAGTGCAAAAAGAAGTGTAGTTTTTGGTGTGTTCTAAAAGAACTGTGTCCAAATGGAATTTATATTTGTCAACCTTATTTCCGGACCTTTTTTGGAATATCAACTGGGTCGTGTCTCTGGCAACCGAACGACCAGCCGGCTTGGGTAGCAACTCTAGATTTGTTTCGGGACTATATCTTGTGGAAGAATGAAATGGTATGAATAAATTAATCAAAATAACATAAAGAAAATATGTCAATTATTATTTGAATATGTTGGTAACCACATCAAATGTTATTAGTCACATGTGCCTTCCTCTGACAACAGGTGTAGACCTTACAGTGAAATGCTTACTTACGAGCCCCTAACCAACATTGCAGTTGAAAAAAAATACGGGTAAGAATAAGAAATAAAAGTAACAAGTAATTAAAGAGCAGCAGTAAAATAACAATAGCGAGACTATATACGGGGGGGACCGTTACAGATTCAATGTGCAGGGGCACCGGTTAGTTGAGGTATAATATGTATATATGCATAGATGATAACAGAGAGTAGCAGTGGTGTAAAAGGGGGGGCAATGCAAATAATCTGGGTAGCCATTTGATTAGGGGTTCAGGAGTCTTGTGGCTTGGGGGTAGAAGCTGTTTAGAAGCCTCTGGACCTAGACTTGGCGCTCCGGTACCGCTTGCCGTGCGGTAGCAGAGAGAACAGTCTATGACTAAGGTAGCTAGAGTCTTTGACAATTTTAGGGCCTTCCTCTGACACCGCCTGGTAGAGAGGTCCTGGATGGCAGGACGCTTGGCCCCAGTGATGTTCTGGGCCATTCGCACAACCCTCTGTAGTGCCTTGGGGTCGGAGGCCGAGCAGTTGCCATACCAGGCAGTGATGCTCTCGATGGTGCAGCTGTAGAACCTTTTGAGGATCTGAGGACCCATGCCAAATCTTTTCAGTCTCCTTAGGGGGAATAGGTTTTGTCGTGCCCTCTTCACGACTGTCTTGGTGTGTTTGGACCATGTTAGTTTGTTGGTGATGTGGACACCAAGGAACTTGAACCGCTCAACCTGCTGCACTGCAACCCTGTCGATGAGAATGGGGCTGTGCTCAGTCCTCTCTTTCTTGTAGTCCACAATCATCTCCTTTGTCTTGATCACGTTGAGGGAGAGATTGTTGTCCTGGCACCACACACCCAGGTCTCTGACCTCTCTATAGGCTGTCTTGTCGGTGATCAGGCCTACCACTGTTGTGTCATCAGCAAATTTAATGATGGTGTTGGAGTCGTGCCTGGCCATGCAGTCATGACTGAACAGGGAGTACAGGAGGGGACTGAGCACGCACCCCTGAGGGGCCCCTGTGTTGAAGATCAACTTGGTGGATGTGTTGTTACCTACCCTTACCACCTGGGGGCAGCCCATCAGGAAGTCCAGTATCCAGTTGCAGAAGGAGGTGTTTAGGCCCAGGGTCCTTAGCTTATTGATGAGCTTTGAGGGCACTATGGTGTTGAACTCTGAGCTGTAATGAATGAATAGCATTCTCACATAAGTGTTCCTTTTGTCCAGGTGGGAAAGGGCTGTGTGGAGTGAAATAGAGATTGCATCATCTGTGGATCTGTAAAAACGCACATGCACACACACTCCCTCGGATGTCACACCAACACTATCACACACAGGGAAGGAGTGTGTGTACACACGTGCATCTGAGGACTATTCTCTGGAGTTAAGAACCAGAAGGTAGAAAGAACAGATAGGAATCCTGCCCACTGAATTATTTCTGTATCCAGTTGATGTTCATTTGTCTGATACTTTTATGTTTGTGGCCTTGCAAATAAAGTGTACATGCAAGCCACTAAAGCAGGTTTGAAATTATTTGACTTTCAAATGATGGAGGGAGAGTGAGACAGAGAGAGATAAAAGTCTTTCAAAGGGTCTTGGATACCGTGCATGCCCACACCCCTCTCCTGCACATAAGCCCCTTGTTGATGGCTGTTGTACTGACACACTGGTATAAAGAACCCCACAGCGACCTGGGCCAGCTTAGCAACTGAGCAACCACAACAAACACACATAAAGCCAACATGGAGGATCAGACGAATATCCAAGACTGGCAGTTGTAACTTGATCTGGAAAAAATAACAGGATCAGTCCAATTGGTACTTGTGAGGGGCGGTTCACCAACAAAGTGACATGGATAGAGCACTGTCCATGTAATCATCTGGGTCTCATTAGGTGTAATTTAAATCATAATAAGATGGAACCTGATCCTAGATCAGCACTAGCATTTAGACCCTAGTCCTTAATTTCTGTGGCTTTTAGGAAATAAACTCAGCAAAAAGAGAAACGTCCTCACTGTCAACTGTTTATTTTGAGCAAACTTAACATGTGTAAATATTTTTATGAACGTAACAAGAAACTGAGACGACATAAACTGAACAAGTTCCACAGACATGTGACTAACAGAAATTGAATAATGTGTCCCTGAACAAAGGGGGAAAATCTAAAGAAACAGTCAGTATCTGGTGTGGCCACCAGCTGCATTAAGTACTGCAGTGCATCTCCTCCTCATGGACTGCACCAGATTTGCCAGTTCTTGCTGTGAGGTGGTACCCCACTCTTCCACCAAGGCACCTGCAAGTTCCTGGACATTTTCTGGGGGGATTGACCCTAGCTTCACCCTCTGATCCAACAGATCCCAGATGTGCTCAATGGGATTGAGATCCGGGCTCTTCGCTGGCCATGGCAGAACACTGACATTCCTGTCTTGCAGGAAATCACGCACATAATGAGCAGTATGGCTGGTGGCATTGTCATGCTGGAGCGTCATGTCAGGATGAGCCTGCAGGAAGGATAACACAGGAGGGAGGAGGATGTCTTCCCTGTAATGCACAGCGTTGCGATTGCCTGCAATGACAACAAGCTCAGTCCGATGATGCTGTGACACACCGCCCCAGACCATGACGGACCCTCTACTTCCAAATCGATCCCGCTCCAGAGTACAGGCCTGGGCGTAACGCTCATTCCTCGACGATAAACGCGATTCCAACCATCACCCCTGGTGAGACAAAACCACGACTCGTCAGTGAAGAGCACTTTTTGCCAGTCCTGTCTGGTCCAGCAACGGTGGGTTTGTGTCCATAGGCGACGTTGTTGCCGGTGATTTCTGGTGAGGACCTGCCTTAGAACAGGCCTACAAGCCCTCAGTCCTCACTCTCAGCCTTTTGCAGACAGTCTGAGCACTGATTGAGGGATTGTGCGTTCCTGGTGTAACTCGGGCAGTTGTTGTTGCCATCCTGTACCTGTCCCGCAGGTGTGATGTTCTGTTGTACCGATTCTGTGCAGGTGTTGTTACATGTAGTCTGCCACTGCGAGGATGATCAGCTGTCCGTCCTGTCTCCCTGTAGCGCTGTCTTAGGTGTCTCACAGTACAGACATTGCAATTTATTGCCCTGGCCACATCTGTAGTCCTCATGCCTCCCTGCAGCATGCCTAAGGCACATTCACGCAGATGAGCAGGGACCCTTGGCATCTTTCTTTTGGTGTTTTTCAGAGTCAGTAGAAAGGCCTCTTTAGTGTCCTAAGTTTTCATAACTGTGACCTTAACAATTGCCTAGCCTCTCTGCTTGATGACCCTGAGAGAAGAGGCTACTTAACCTCTCTGGGCCTTACTTACAAGCCCTTAACCTCTATGGGCTAGGTGGGACGCTACTCAACAGCCAGTGGAATCCCGTGGCGTGTTATTCAAATACCTTAGAAATGCTATTACTTCAATTTACTTCAATTTCTCAAACATATGACTATTTTACAGCATTTTAAAGACAAGACTCTCGTTAATCTAACCACACTGTCTGATTTCAAAAAGGCTTTACAACGAAAGCAAAACATTAGATTATGTCAGCAGAGTACCCAGCCAGAAATAATCAGACACCCATTTTTCAAGCTAGCATATAATGTCACATAAACCCAAACCACAGCTAAATGCAGCACTAACCTTTGATCTTCATCAGATGACAATCCTAGGACATTATGTTATACAATACATGCATGTTTTGTTCAATGAAGTTCATATTTATATCAAAAAACAGCTTTTTACATTAGCATGTGAGTAGCATTCCCACCGAACACTTCCGGTGAATTTACTAAATTACTCACGATAAACGTTCACAAAAAACATAATTATTTTAAGAATTATAGATACAGAACTCCTTTATGCACTCGCTATGTCCAATTTTAAAATAGCTTTTCGGTGAAAGCACATTTTGCAATATTCTGAGTAGATAGCCCAGCCATCACAGGCTAGCTATTTTGACACCCACAAAGTGTGGTACTCACCAAACTCCGATTTACTATTAGAAAAGTTTGATTACCTTAGCTGTTCTTCGTCAGAATGCACTCCCAGGACTTCTACTTCAATAACAAATGTTGGTTTGGTCCCAAATAATCCATAGTTATATCCAAATAGCGGCGTTTTGTTCGTGCATTCAAGACACTATCCGAAGGGTAAATAAGGGTGACGCGCCCGACGCGTTTCGTGACAAAATTTTTTAAATATTCCATTACCGTACTTCGAAGCATGTCAACCGCTGTTTAAAATCAATTTTTATGCCATTTTTCTCGTAAAAAGCGATAATATTCCGACCGGGAGTGGTTGTTTTCGTTCAAAGAGAGAGAAAGTAAACATGGTGTCAGCTCGGGCACACGCCTCAGTCTCATTGTCCTCAGATCGACCACTTACAAAATGCGCTAATGTTTTTCAGCCATGGCCTGCAAAGCCACCATTCAGCTTTCTGGCGCCTTCTGAGAGCCTATGGGAGCGTTAGAAAATGTCACGTCATGCCAGAGATCCCCTGTTTTGGTTAGAGATTATCAATAAACCATGAAATGGTCAGAGAGAGCGCTTCCTGTTTGGAATCTTCTCAGGTTTTGGCCTGCCAAATGAGTTCTGTTATACTCACAGACACCATTCAAACAGTTTTAGAAACTTTAGGGTGTTTTCTATCCAAATCAAACAATCATATGTATATTCTAGTTACTGGGCAGGAGTAGTAACCAGATTATATCGGGTACGTTTTTTATCCGGCCGTGCAAATACTGCCCCCTATCCCCAACAGGTTAATTGCCGACCGCCTGTAAGCTGTTAGTGTCTTAACGACTGTTCCGTAGGTGGATGTTTATTCATTGTTTATGGTTCATTGAACACGCATGGGAAACAGTGTTTAAACCCTTTACACTGAAGATCTGTGAAGTTATTTGACGTTTCTTTTTTTGCTGAGTTTATGTATTTTTAGCTTTCTCTCTGCTCCTTATCCACATGGCAGTGGTAAGCGACATGGGGAATGAGACATTTCTGGACTCCGGGCTGAATTCAGAGCAACAAATGGAGGAAAACAAATTCTCTGCAGCTCCACTCTCGTCAATAAGAACAATGTCCACATACAACCAGACTGCCAAGGGGAGGATGTAGGCAGCTGGAGCGCCCTTGAGGCTGCTTCCCAATTGGCACCATATTCCCTATATAGTATATTACTTTTGACTAGGACCCATGGGGTTAGCAAGTTTGTTGCAAGTTTGGACACAGCCTTAGAGGTGGTGGTGGTCAGAGCCACATTAATAGAGTTTCCTGGACGATAGGTAAGTTTCATTTGAAACAGTCACGCAACATAAAGCCCAAGTAGAAATGGTTAGACTTTCAGAGTAGGCCTTAGACTTCACTGGCAGTCCTGGAATGGAATTACCTGGATGACACGTGTGTGTGTGTGTGTGTGTGTGTGTGTGTGTGTGTGTGTGTGTGCGCGCACACACAGCCACCCACCCATTCTCCTTTTTTTTAATGTTTTATTTCACCTTTATTTAACCAGTTAGGCCAGTTGAGAACAAGTTCTCATTTACAACTGCGACCTGGCCAAGATAAAGCAAAGCAGTGTGTCAAAAACAACACAGTTACACATGGGATAACCAAATGTACAGTCAATAACATAATAGAAAAATCGATGTACAGTGTGTGCAAATGTAGAAGAGTAGGGAGGTAAGGCAATAAATAGGCCATGGAGACGAAAGAATTACATTTTAGCATCAACACTGGAATGACAGCTGTGCAGATGATGATGATGATGATGATGATGATGATGTGCAAGTAGAGATACTGGTGTGCAAAAGAGCAGGAGGATAAGTAACAATATGGGGATGAGGTAGTTGGGTATGCTATTTACAGACTGGCTGTGTACAGGTACAGTGATCGGTAAGCTGCTCTGACAGCTGATGCGTAAAGTTAGTGAGGGAGATATAAGACTCCAGCTTCAGTGATTTGGGATTTTTTTTGTACTTAAAAAAATATATATTTTATTACATTTTTTTGCAATTCGTTCCAGTCATTGGCAGCAGAGAACTGGAAGGAAAGGCAGCCAAAGTAAGTGTTGGCTTTGGGGATGACCAGTGAAATATACCTGCTGGAGCGTGTGCTACGGGTGGGTGTTGCTATGGTGACCGGTGAGCTGAGATAAGGCGGGGCTTTACCTAGCATAGACTTATAGATGACCTGGAGCCAGTGGGTTTGGCGACGGATATGTAGTGAGGGCCAGCCAACGAGAGCGTACAGGTCGCAGTGGTGGGTAGTATATGGGGCTTTGGTGACAAAACGGATGGCACTGTGAAAGACTGCATCCAATTTGCTGAGTAGAGTGTTGGAGGCTATTTTGTAAATGACATCGCTGAAGTCAAGGATCGGTAGGATAGTCAGTTTTACGAGGATATGTTTGGCAGCATGAGTGAAGGATGCTTTGTTGCGAAATAGGAAGCCGATTCTAGATTTATTTTTGGATTGAAGATGCTTAATGTGAGTCTGGAAGGAGAGTTTACAGTCTAAGCAGACACCTAGGTAGTTGTCCACATATTCTAAGTCAGAACTGTCCAGGGTAGTGATGCTAGTCAGGCTGGAGGGTGCGGGCGGCAATCAGTTGAAGAGCATGCACTTAGTTTTACTTGCATTTAAGATCAGTTGGAGACCTCGGAAGGAATGTCGTATGGCATTGAAGCTCGTTTTGGAGGTTTCTTTGCACAGTGTCCAAAGAAGGGTCGGATGTATACAGAATGGTGTCATCTGCGTAGAGGTGAATCTGAGAATCACCAGCAGCAAGAGCGACATCATTGATATATTGTCCCTCTCCCCTGAGGGGCATGATGCCCAGTCTGACTCAATCTCTATTTTCTTTTTCTTTCTCCTTTTCTCTCTACAGTTTCACTCTCCTACTGCACCTCCTGGGGTCACTATGAAGACTAGGAGGGCTGATAGTGTGTGCTGTTCTCCACGCTGTCAACGCTCACCAGACTACATGCATATTAGACTTACTCTTGTTCTCTCTTTCTCTCTTGCTCATTCTTTTTCTGTCTGTTTTACACACACACACACACACACACACTTGTGGGAAGGAAGGATTAACAGAATGACTACTCATAAAACTGTACAGAAAGAGCAGCATCTGCTTCATGTGCTTCCATACCTCTCTCTCATGCAAAGGAGAAATCACAACTTACTAATTTGTGCTATTTGAGTGAACATGTACAGCAGAGTGAATACCTTTGCTTTTCTATAGTCATTTCTGATTGCCTATCATTGTAGACTTGGCCTGTAGCAGAAATAATGGTTGTAGTTCAATGGAGAAGTCTACTATTAGGACTACTGTTCCACGCTTTGGAATTGAATGATTGTCCTTATGTTTAAAAATACAAAAATCAAATATTTGGGGGATAATGGTTATTTCAACCTTTTCTTAATTATTTGGCATCATGCATTGCATTTACAGCAGCATATATATTTTTACTCTCATCACAATGTCTTTCAGCAATATATATTGTATTTATTAGGATCCCCATTGGCTGCTGCTTCTGTGTGCATGACACACCGTTTGCAATATGTTGGTGGATAGAGGATGCTTATTTTTAAACTCTTACCTAACAGCGTGCCACTGATGACAGGGTTTCTAGCATCTTCCTCCAGAGTCTAGAATTTCCCCCTCTTCTATAGGCGGGCCTACCGCCCTACTGCTTACACAACGCTTTACAAGGAAACACTTTACTTTTCTAACTCCAGAGCGATAGTTTGTCTAACTTCGGAGAAGCAATTTACTTCTAGAACTCCAGAAAAACAGTTTAGTTCTTTAAAACTCTTCCAACAAGAGAGGATGAGGAAAAACAAGAAACTCCCTCTTGTCAGTGTGCATTGCACCTCTTGACAGGTCCATTTGTTTGGGGGTGCAAGTGTTCTGTAAGATGAGAGGTGATGAGACCAGAAATGTATGCCGTGATGAAGTGTATCGTGTTAAGCCGGGTGAGGCATCACCCGTTGGTGGATGCTCTGTCTCCCTGCTGCTGAACGAACCAGTTTACCTGTAATAGATTGGAAGGACTCCAAACGGTTCAGACTCTGCTACTGTACTGTAGCACCTGGGGCCCAATGTTTCAAGCATCTGAGAGTAAGAGTGCTTATTTAGGATCGGATTTGTCTTATAGATCCCAATGAATACGATTACATGGTACCTAGATCAGCACTCTTATTTTGAGATGTCCGATATATACATCCCCTGAGCACTGAGATGCACAGATGGACCTACCTACGCTAAGCAGGCTGTCGTGAATATGAGTGCTGCTGAAATGATTGGTTATACTGAATACAATCAATTTTAACACTGTTTCTGTGTAAATCAAATGTGATGGCTATCCAAATCTCATCCATAAGGTGGAACATGAGATGAAGTGAGACAGTACAAGGGAGAGAGTTGATATTAGTGTTAGGGTGAAAACCAAGGTGTGTGGGTGGGTGCGAGATGTGTAAATGTGTGTGTTTTATCTGTGAATTTTGCTTACTCTCTGGTTCTCAATGTGTCAGATTGCTCCTCTATGGCTGGTGTCCCGTACTCACGATGCTGCTCTTGCATCTTACGGCATCAGCAAAACGGCATGCAAAACAGTCCACACACACTCACACGCTGACATTATCTGTTCCTGGATCCCACTCCGTCACTAGTCATTAGCTGTTCTGCTCTCCTCCAGATGTCATCAATCTATCACCCCTTTGTTGGCTAAATGTGTTGTTCAGCTAGATATACCACCACACACTAGCCTATAGCCTTAGTACCAGCAGACATACCAGTACACACGAGCGTAGTGTATATAATATAGAGGTCGACTGATTAATCGGAATGGCCGATTTAATTAGGGGTGATTTCAAGTTTTCATAACAATCGGTAATCGGTGTTTTTGGCCACCGATTTGTATTTATTTTTTTATTTTTTAAAATATTTTTTTTGTAGACCTTTATTTAACTAGGCAAGTCAGTTACGAACACATTCTTATTTTCAATGACGGCCTAGGAACGGTGGGTTAACTGCCTTGTTCAGGGGCAGAACGACATATTTTTACCTTGTCAGCTTGGGGATGCAACCTTACGTTAACTAGTCCAACGCTCTAACCACCTGCTTTACGTGGCGCTCCACGAGGAGCCTGCCTGTTGCGCGAATGCATTAAGAAGCCAAGGTAAGTTGCTAGCTAGCATTAAACTTATCTTAAAAAAACAATAAATTATTCATAATCACTAGTTAACTACACATGGTTGATGATATTACTAGTTTATCTAGCCTGTCCTGCATTGCATATAATCGATGTGGTGCGCATTTGCGAAAAAGGAGTGTCTTTGCTCCGACGTGTACCTAACCATAAACATCAATGTCTTTCTTAAAATCAATACACAAGTATATATTTTTAAACTTGCATATTTAGTTAATATTGCCTGCTAACATGCATTTCTTTTAACTAGGGAAAATGTGTCACTTCTCTTGCAAACAGAGTCAGTGTATATGCAGCAGTTTGGGCCAGCTGGCTCGTTGCGAACTGTGAAGACTATTTCTTCCTAACAAAGACAGCCAACTTCGCCAAACGGGGGATGATTTAACAAAAGTGCATTTGCGGAAAAAAGCACAATCATTGCACGACTGTACCTAACCATAAACATCAATGCCTTTCTTAAAATCAATACACATAAGTATATATGATGTATATATTTTTAAACCTGCATATTTAGCTAAAAGAAATCCAGATTAGCAGGCAATATTAACCAGGTGAAATTGTGTCAGTTCTCTTGCGTTCCTTGCACGCAGAATCAGGGTATATGCAACAGTTTGGGCCGCCTGGCTCGTTGCGAACTAATTTGCCAGAATTTTACGTAACTATGAAATAACATTGTAGGTTGTGCGATGTAACAGGAATATTTAGACTTATGGATGCTGCCCGTTAGATAAAATATGGAACAGTTCTGTATTTCACTGAAAGAATAAACGTGATAGTTTCCGGATTCTACCATATTAATGACCTAAGGCTCGTATTTCTGTGTGTTATTATGTTAGAATTAGGGCTATGATTTGATAGAGCAGTCTGACTGAGCGATGGTAGGCAGCAGCAGGCTCGTAAGCATTCATTCAAACAGCACTTTACTGCGTTTTGCCAGCAGCTCTTCGCAATGCATTGCGCTGTTTATGACTTCACGCCTGTCAACTCCCAAGATGAGGCTGGTGTAACCAATGTGAAATGGCTAGCTAGTTAGTGGGTGCATGCTAATAGCGTTTCAAACGTCACTCGCTCTGAGACTTGGAGTAGTTGTTTCCCTTCCTCTACATGGGTAACGCTGCTTCGAGGGTGGCTGTTGTCGGTGTGTTCCTGGTTTGAGCCCAGGTAAGAGCGAGGAGAGGGACGGAAGCTATACTGTTACACTGGCAATACTAAAGTGCCTATAAGAACATCCAATAGTCAAAGGTATATGAAATACAAATCGTATAGAGAGAAATAGTCCTATAATAACTACAACCTAAAACTTCTTACCTGGGAATATTGAAGACTCATGTTAAAAGGAACCACCAGCTTTCATATGTTCTCATGTTCTGAGCAAGGAACTTAAACGTTAGCTTTCTTACATGGCACATAATGCACTTTTACTTTCTTCTCCAACACTTTGTTTTTGCATTATTTAAACCAAATTGAACATGTTTCATTATTTATTTCAGGCTAAATTAATTTTATTGATGTATTATATTAACTTAAAATAAGTGTTCATTCAGTATTGTTGAAATTGTCATTATTAGAAATAAATAATAAAAATTCGGCCGATTTAATCGGTAGTGGCTTTTCTGGGCCTCCAATAATCGGTATCGGCGTTGAAAAATCATAATCGGCCGACCTCTAATATAATATACACTATATGGCCAAAGGTATGTGGACACCTGGTTGTCAACCATCTCATTCCAAAATCATGGGCGTTTTAATATGGAGTTGGTCCCACCTTTGCTGCCATAGCAGCCTACACTCTTCTGGGAGGGCTTTCCACTAGATGTTAGAACATTGTTGCAGGGACTTCCTTTCACTCAGCCATGAGCATTAGTGAGATCGGGCACTGATGTTGGGCGATTAGGCCTGGCTCTTAGTCGGCGTTCCAATTCATCCCAAAGGTGTTCGATGGGTTTGAGGTCTGGGCTGTTTGCAGGCCAGTCAAGTTCTGAGCTTTTCAATACTGGCCATTCTACTGCCAGTGTTTTGTCTATGGAGATTGCATGGCTGTGTGCTCGATTGTTTTATACACCTGTCAGCATTGGGTGTGGTTGAAATAGTGTCCACATACCTTTGGCCATGTAGTGTATGATCAGAGGGCTACATCCTAACTTGATTTGTGCAACTCAGACTTTTGCATAAAACATGCATTGGTGCCAATGGGATATGTATAAATACAACCCAATTGAGCAGATTTGTTCATCTCTACAACCAGAAAATCGGTTTGAATCCAGAATATGACCTGGTATACAACCTAAATTTAAGCTTCAAGGTCTTGTGAACGTTTTAAGTGTAAACAGTGCCAAACTGAGTTTAATAAATTATGAAGAACCCTACTGCGAAGTAAATAATGGTGCCTGTGTAGATAATTGTCTTCAATGTGATTGATTTCTACCACCACTAACTTCTACACACCATTAACACATTCATTGACTTACAGATTGAATTAATCTTGTCTGTAAAGATGTGTGTATGACCAAGAGTGTGTATTTACATTTGTGTCTGTGTGTACCTGTATGCGTTTTCTTACGTGGGCTCATGCGCAGTACCCCATGACAGAGCACAGAGAGGGGAGCTTTTGTTTGTACTGCTGGGCCGGTGATGCTATCGCGGCTATTCTGCCGGTAGTGGGATTGTGCTATGAGCTAGTGGCTCTACAGGGAGCCACTGGGATGGAGAGAGGGTTTCCACGGCTTTGTGTGTGTGTGGCACTCCCAGTCTGTGTGTGTCACTGTGTTTGTGCATGTATTTGTGTGTGTGTGTCAGTCTGTGTGTGTGGCACTCCCAGTCTGTGTGTGTCACTGTGTTTGTGCATGTATTTGTGTGTATGTGCCCTGGCCCCAGTAAGATCACTATCTCAGTGTGTGTGGCACTCCCAGGTCGTCACAATCTCAGTGATGACCTGCACTGCAGCAATTATAGAGGACAAGTGAGGGAGCAGATATATGGTGGGGCAGTGTGTGTGTTTGTGTGTGTCTGTCTATGTGTTTGTGTGAGTGTGAGTTGCATGTGCAAGTGCATGCTCCCACCTATTGATTTCCAGTTATCCACACAATAGATTTTTTCCACTGATATGCAAAGAGCAGTGGCCTGTCAACCTGAGAGGAGATTAAGCCTTTCCACCCCATAGAGTACGAGCTATATGGGGGGATAGGAGGAGGAGGGAAGGAAGGAGCTGTGAAAGTTTTTTGTATTGGTGAATGGTATCTGGGGAGGAAGGGATTGATGGAGGCAGGGGTGAAGGGAAGAGCGAGAGGGGTAAGAAACAGAGGAGGCTCCTGAGTGGCGCAGCTGTGTAAGGCACTGCATCTCAGTGCAAGAAGTGTCACTGCAGCCCCTGGTTTGAATCCAGGCTGCATCACATCTGGCTGTGATTGAGAGTCCCATAAGGCGGCGCACAACTGGCCCAGTGTCATCTGGGGTAGGCTGTCATTGTAAATAAGAATTTGTTCTTAACTGACTTGCCTGGTTAAATATAGTGTGTGGTGTTGGTGCATGACATACGACAGAGAGGGAAAAGAAAGGACAGTAAGAAGAGTAGACAGCAGTGAGCCTTGATAGATGCTGCTTTGTGGGTATCTAGGGGATATACAAATAGTATACAGGAGTGGGCACCCATTCCCTGTCATTGCACCTTAGAGCAGTTTGCTGAGCTGTAGTGATGGTGGATAACTCTGGCTTGTGCTCAGCTCTCTGTTTGACGTCAGTGCTGCTGCCACTGGCCTCGCCTGGGAGCATTCAGCATGACAGGAGAGAACAACACACACACACACACACACACAGGCAAACACACACCCACACTGCAGTCTCCACTTTCCTAGTGCAGCTGACAGTCCAGGAAAAACACCATTAATTATTAACTAACCCCTCACTGTGTTTGGATTTACCTGTCGCTTTAGCCTGTGTGATTGTGTGATTGTTTGCTTGTGTGTGGGAGGGGGTTACATGTTGTTATGTGTGTATTTCTTGGTTTGTTTGACTGTAAATGGATGCTCATGCATATCTGGCTGTTGTCTTCACTGTGTTTGTGTTCCTGCTTCAGCATATAACATTTCTCAATTCTGGCTGGCACAGCATAATTGAGCATCAGCCAGCCGCAAGCTCTTCTGTTGGCAAATCGAGTGTATGTATTGTGCTTACATCAACCAGGTGGGTGGGTGTGAGTGTCTGTCTCTCTCGATCTCTCTAAAACTCGTTTTACAACCACTCCACAAATGTCTTGTTAACAAATTATAGTTTTGGCAAGTCCGGTAGGACATCTACTTTGTGCATGACACAAGTAATTTTTCCAACAATTGTTTACAGACAGATTATTTCACTTATCGTTCACTGTATCACAATTCCAGTGGATAAGAAGTTTACATACACTAAGTTGACTGTGCCTTTAAACAGCTTGGAAAATTCCAGAAAATGATGTCCTGGCTTTAGAAGCTTCTGATAGGCTAATATACATAATTTGAGTCAATTGGAGGTGTACCTGTGGATGTATGTCAAAGCTTACCTTGAAACTCAGTGCCTCTTTGCTTGACATCATGGCCTATTTATTTAGATTTTCCCAAGACCTCAGAAAAAAAATTGTAGACCTCCACAAGTCTGGTTCATCCTTGGGAGCAATTTCCAAACGCCTGAAGGTACCACGTTCATCTGTACGAACAATAGTACGCAAGTATAAACACCATGGGACCACGCAGCCGTCATACCGCTCAGGAAGGAGACGCGTTCCGTCTCCTCGAGATGAACGCACTTTGGTTCTAAAAGTGCAAATCAATCCCAGAACAACAGCAAAGGACCTTGTGAAGATGCTGGAGGAAACAGGTACAAAAGTATCTATATCCACAGTAAAACGAGTCCTATATCAACATAACCTGAAAGGCGGCTCAGCAAGGAAGAAGCCACTGCTCCAAAACCACCATAAAAAAGCCAGAATACGGTTTGAAACTGCACATGGGGACAAAATCTATTTTTGGAGAAATGTCCTCTGGTCTGATGAAACAAAAATAGAACTGTTTGGCCATAATGACCATCGTTATGTTTGGAGGAAAAAGGGGGAGGCTTGCAAGCCGAAGAACACCATCCCAACCGTGAGGCACGGGGGTGGCAGCATCATGTTGTGGGGGTGCTTTGCTGCAGGAGGGACTGGTGCAATTCACAAAATAGATGCCATCATGAGGGAGGAAAATGTGGTGGATATATTAAAGCAACATCTCAAGACATAAGTTGAAGCTTGGTCGGAAATGGGTCTTCCAAATGGTCAATGACCCAAAGCATACTTCCAAAGTTGTGGCAAAATGGCTTAAGGACAACAAAGTCTAGGTATTGGAGTGGCCATCACAAAGCCCTGACCTGAATCCTATAGAAAATTTGTGGGAAGAACTGAAAAAGCGTGTGCGTGCAAGGAGGCCTTCAAAACTTGACTCAGTTACACCAGCTCTGTCAGGAGGAATGGGCCAAAATTCACCCAACTTATTGTGGGAAGCTTGTGGAAGGCTACACGAAACGTTTGACCCAAGTTACACTATTTGGTAGCATTGCCTTTAAATTGTTTACGTAAGCTTTTGACCTACTGGGAATGTGATGATAGAAATAAAAGCTAAAATAAATCATTCTCTCTTCTATTATTCTGACATTTAACATTCTTAAAATAAAGTGGTGATCCTAATTTTTACTAGGATTAAATGTCAGGAATTGTGAAAAACTGAGTTTAAATGTATTTGGCTAAGGTGCATGTGAACTTCCAACTTCAACTGTAGTTTGAATACTTTCTGACGCACTGTATACCGGCATCAAAGTATCGTTATTCCCAGCCCTATTTTGCATGTGGTTTTCATCTGATCCACACCTGTTTTATCAGTGAGCAGTGCTGAGCACACTGATCCTGCTCAAGGGGTGAGCTTGTTTTATTGTTCTAAGATGATTTGAAGGTACTGTAACGGGATGCAGATGGTGTGTCTATCAGAGGGAGAATAAATTAATCCTGGATCAATGGATGGATGAGAGAGAGGAAAAGGGGTAGGGAGGGAGACAGAAGGAAAGGGAGAGAGATTACAAACAAAAGGGGAAGAAAGAGGTAGGCCTAGTTACATGCATGCAAAACTCACACCTCATCCACAGGCAATTACTTTTGCTTTTCTCTCATGCTCTTTCTCTCCTTTTCTCTCGGTCTCTCTCACGCACAACATACTTTCACTGCCTCGTTAATGTTGTCTGTGTCTCCCAGAGGGTGGCACATGGCGGGCACAATTGTAAAGTTGCCTGTTAAATGCCATCTGTGCCAGCCCCCACTGTGCTTTTAGAGAACTGTGTGTCACCACAGAAGCCTGATGTACCAGGGACATCTGTGTGTGTCACCACGACAGATCTCGACGTACCAGGGACCTTCTATTTTCTCGTTTTCTTACAGCACCCGACAACTGTATCTTAACAGAGTGAATATCACCAGGGTTGGTTGTCCCCTAGCCCAGCAGTGTTGGAGAGATTATGAAAAAAAAAAAATGAAATGTATGCATTCACTACTGTAAGTCGCTCTGGATAAGAGCGTCTGCTAAATGACTCAAATGTAAAATGTAAATGTAATGAACTTGTCAGGCATGGCAGTACTGTGACAGTGTTACCGTACATGGATTCAGCCATGAAGGAGTGATACGACAGGGATGGCATTACCTGCGAGAATGGGATGTTTGCTGGGGCAGCTGTCCCTATTTGATCCATGTGATGGCGAGACTAGACAAATGCACTGTATTCGTAGGGTGCACCTCCGTCACTGTTATGAACGTTCTCAAGTCGTCTTCCGTCATAGTGGTGCCCAAAATTTGTGATAAGCCCAGTCATTCTGAACTGAGGCTCATGACTGTTTTGTCTAAATTACACTTGTCGCCTGGAAATACGATGACATTGCTAAATTAGGCAAATATTTAGTAGGAAACAACTTTGCTCTCATTATTATGTCATAAAATGTACTTTATATAGATAGCAATGTTTTCATTAGCTAGCAAATTTCATCCAAAATAGCTAGCAGTGCTATCGTCAGCTAGCTAAAATCCGACGGTCTCCCCTAAATCTTAGCTAGCTAGCTAATGTTATACTGCATATAAAGTAAATCTGCAACATCAAAAGGTTTTCATACTAATTATTTGCCTCCTTTTGAAAAATGTCATTGTATTTCCAAGCCACTATTATGCACTTTTGATAATCTTGTGTGCTCATTTACAATGCTCAGAATACTCAGTTGGGCATCAGTCCTAAAACGAATGTTCAAAACAATATTGTGACAATGTGCAACCCATGAATAGTGTGGACTTAAGTCTGCACTGGACTCTAGTCTGCTTGTGTGCCTGTAGCTGGGATAATATGTAAATGTGAATAGCATTCAATTTCTGTCTAGATTATGAACATCCAAATTCAAGGGCAATGAAAAGTAGTGTGTTGTATAGGGGACTGGTTGTCAGTTTTACATTCAAACTAGTGAAAGTTGGACTGTTTCTAATCTGGGTCATTTGGCTATTTTTGTCCTACTTTACCCACTCACTGTATCATGTCAATTTGTATCTATACTCTTGGATCTATACTCATGGATGGAGAAGATTGTGGAACACTGTTGTCGCTGTGTGTGTTGGTTTCTCTATCTACGCTGTGCATGCGTGCATATATACACACACACAATGAGAAATTGAGATTGTGTACTACTGATTGAACTCAGCCAGCAGCTCCTGAAGAGGAAGATCACCATGGTTGGCACAGTTAGAAAGAACATGCCTGAGCTCCCCCCTGCACTCCTTGCAACAAGGGGGAGAGAAGCCTTCTCATCAAAGTTTGCCTTCACCTTCACTCTAGTTTCTTAACTCCCAAATAGGAACAATAATGTGGTCCTCCTGAGAACACTGCACAAAACATCTGAGATCATTGATCGTGAGGACAGGAAGCCAGCTATCATCCTGGACTACAACCACAACAAAGGAGGCATGGACAACCTGGACAAGGTGATAGTAACTTACAGCTGCAGGTGGATGACTGGCCCCTGGTCATCTTCCATAACATCATTGATGTGTCCTCATACAATGCCTTCGTGATATGGAACAAGATCAACCCTACCTGGATGCCTGATAAGGGGAACAAGAGGAGGGTGTTCCTGGAGCAGCTGGGAAAGGCACTTGTAACCCCACACATTCAAAGAAGGGACCGCATCCCCCGCACAGCTGCCTCTGCAGCGCCTGTGAAAGCTGTTCAGGGGGCTGAATCTTGTCCTGATCTACCTGAGGCTACAGCTGGGGCAGGCAAGAGGAGGAGATGCCAATTCTGCCGCCCAAAGAAGAACTGTAAAACAAATACTATGTGCTGCACATGTGAGAAATGCATTTGCAAAGTCCATGCACACACACACTTGCATACTGTCCTACGTGCTAATTAGAGTTGATTGATTTGTGTTCTTCACGTTTTTTGTTTTGTCTATCTTATTTTATTCTTATTGTTGTTTATACACCATGTGGGTGTGGGCAATTTTGTAGTTGATTCCTCATTGTACAGTATATAAGAATATATTACTATGTTGCCAAAAAACATCATAATTGTTAGTTTCCCTTAAATAAAATGCATTCAAAACTACTTTCTGCACATTTCTGCTAGTTTCTTAGGCTATACAAGTGCTGTCTCTTGCTAAAAAAATGTATGTTTACACCTATGCAGTACCTTTAATAATTAACCTACTTTAGTACAGAAAACAATTATGACAGGTGTGTTGTAATAAAAATGAGTGGTGTCAACTAATTAAATGCAGGCTTTCTGCATTGTGAAGAGGGAAAACCCTGATATTCACAAAGTTTGTGATGAATGACAGGTTGTTTCTTCATGTAAAATAAATTTGGGGTTTAAAATTAAATTAAGCTGCTTTATTTTAGAGGTTTAGTGTAGGCGGGTAATTTTTTACCCTAAGGACAAAGGGAATATACAGAATGTAGATAAGGCACTAATGCTATCAGCCTGCACCGCTGCTGGGCTGTGCCAGAGCCCTGTGATTGTGTGTGTGTGTGTGTGTGTGTGTGTGTGTGTGTGTGCTTACCTTCTAATGTGTAGATTCTTGTGTATGTTATCGTGAGTTTGTGTTGCCATCTTGCTTGTGTGTCTGGTTCTAGGTGGGGATTGGAGGGTCGTTTTGTTTATCTGCACACCCTGTCTGGTTTTGTTTGCTCTCCTGGCTTTGACCCAGTGTTTTGTAGATTTGGGGTAATGAAATATGTAATCGTTTGGGATACAGCTGGACACACACACAGCTTACATTGATTCCCTTGCAGACAGTGGTGTAATTTTACTGTGCCTGTAAAACTCTGGTCACAAGGTATAAGGCCTCCGGCTTAATCTCCCTCTAATATTTACATTGTTAACTGGGTTTGTTCCTTCAGGAAATGTCTGTTCCACATCTCTAATCATTATTTCATACTTGTAATAACCTATGTTTAAAAACTAGCCTCATAGAGACACATTAGATACAAGAGATTGAGTAACTTGTAGAAAGGGATGCAGTAAGGTTAGTAACAGGATTGGAGTGGTGAAGACTAGTTGTATCTCTCTACTGATATTCAAGGCCAATTGTCCATTCCCTACTACTGCTCCTCATCCCCCCCTCTCTCGCTCCCTTTTTTCTGGGGAAATCAGAGGCTGGAAGAGATTTTCTTTTCCTACTGTTCTGGACCCTGCTGCAGCTCTCACTCACTGACTGACTGACTGACGTTCCCACTGTACTATAAAACACACACTCCCTTGCCACCCACCTACTACCTGTTCCCTCCCATAACCCCTGCAGCTGCACAGCAATCTACCAACACACACACTTGTTCCCTCGCTCCTTCTCTCAGCCTGTCCTTCTCTCCCCCTCTCCTTCTCTTATCTCTCTTCTCATCACTCAAACCACCCCAGCGCTCTCTTTCGCTTTCTCCCCTAGTGCTCTCTCTCTTCACCAGAACTCAAATGGGCCTTATTGATCAGTTTAATCTAAAGCGTTAGAATCCAATACCGCCTGTCTTTTCTGCTTCATGCACCGCGGCCACTCGATAGCGTTTAGACACTGAGGATGTGTGTGTGACAGTAAGCCGGCGGGATGTCAGTGGCGCTCGCTGTGAAGTGCATGGTGGGAAGGAGGAGGACTGCCTCCTGCTAATGAAGTTAACTACCATACATGGTTCTCCACTCGCGCTCAGCTTTGACAAAAACCAATCTACTTGTTTTTTTCTCTCACACCATTCTAGCCTTATTTACCCATCTGCTCTCTATCTCTCTCGTCAGACAAACTGTCACGCTCGTGGTGGGAGAACATGATTGCCATTTGAATTAGTGGAAGCTTGTGGTGCGGGAGCATGTTGACAGCAGCAAATGAACGCCTTTCATAATGAGCTCCAACTTAAATTATCTGTCTATTCATCAGATAATTGACCATTAGACTTGACATATACCACATGGTCAAAATTGTGTGGACACACACTCGTCAAACATCTCATTCCCAAATCATGGACATTAATATGGAGTTGGTCCCCTCTTTGCTGCTATAACAGCCTCCACTCTTCTGGGAAGATTTTCAACTAGATGTTGGCACAGTGCTGCGGGGACTTGTTTACATTCAGCCACAAGAGCATTAGTGTGGTCGGCTACTGATGTTGGACGATTAGGCCTGGCTCGCAGTTGGCATTCCAATTCATCCCGCCATTGGTCTTCACGGACTTATGTCTGAATTGGACTCCCAAAGGTGTTCGATGGGGTTGAGGTCAGGGCTCTGTGCAGGCCAGTCAAGTTCTTCCACACCGATCTCGACAAACCATTTCTGCATGGACCTCGCTTTTGTACACGGGTATTGTCATGCTGAAACAGGAAACGCCTTCCCCAAACTGGTACCATATAGTTGGAAGCACAGGATAGTCTAGAATTTCATTGTATGCTGTAGAGTTAAGATTTCCCTTCAATGAAACTAAGGGGCCTAGCCCAAACCATGAAAAACAGCCCCAGACCATTATTCCTCCTCCACCAAACTTTGGCACTATGCATTCGGTCAGGTAGCGTTCTCCTGGCATCCTCCAAACCCAGGTTCGTCTGTCAGACTGCCAGATGGTGAAGCGTGATTCATCACTCCAGAGAACGTCTTTCCACTGCTCCAGAGTCCAATGGTGGCGAGCTTTACACCACTCCAGCCAACACTTGGCATTGAGCATGGTGATCTTAGGCTTGTGTGCGGCGGCTCGGCCATGGAAACCCATTTCATGAAGCTCCTGGCGAACAGTTCTTGTGCTGACGTTGCTTCGAGGCAATTTGGAACTCTGTAGTGAGTGCTGCAACCGAGGACAGACGATTTTTACACGCTACGCGCTTCAGCACTTGTCGGAGGAGTATTAATGTTTTATAATAAGAATGTTTTGTGGGGGATAAACTCATTCTGATTGGCTGGGCCTGGCTCCTCAGTGGGTCGGCCTGGCTCCCAAGCGGGGGGGTCTATGCCCAACCAGGGCTGCGCTCCTGCCCAGTCGTGAAATTCATAGATAAGGGACTAATTCATTTATTTCAACAAACAGATTTCCTTTTATATTTTAACTGTCACTCAGCAAAATCTTTGAAATTGTTGCATGTAGCGTTTTTATATTTTTGTTCAGTATATATGATAGGGCTTAGTTCTCCCAGTGTGTGTGCCTACTTATCTTGAAGCACTTATGTCTGTGTGTATAGGGAGAGCCCTGGAGTCAGTGTAGTTGTGAACTTAGACAGAGGAAACAGCTGGTGGCAGAGTCCTGATCCTAATGCATCAGAATGTCTGTGAGAACGACCTGTCTGATCACATCAAAACATGCAAGGACTCCCTCTGTCTACATGCCTTTGATTACACATCAGCATCGCTCCAAGTCTCTCTGTACCTCTGTCTCAATCTTTCGCTCGCATTCTTTCTCTCTCTCTCTATCATTTATTTTTCTCTTTATTTTCTCTCTCTCCTCTGTTGATCTATCTCACTCCTTTCATTCAATGCAATTTGTCATTTGTTACTTTAGGAGTTTGTCCTTCGGTTTGTTATGGTGCTGTACACTGAGTATACCAAACATTAGGAACACCTTCCTAATATTGAGGTGCACCCACCCCCCTTTTGCCCTCAGAACAGCCTCAATTTGTCGGGCCATGGATTCCACAAGGTGTCGAAAGCATTCCACAGGGTTGCTGGCCCATGTTGACACCAATGCTTCACACAGTTGTGTCAAGTTGGCTGGATGTCCTTTGGGTAGTGAACCATTCTTGATACACACAGAGCTGTTGAGAGTGAACCTCAGCAGTGTTGCAGTTCTTGACACAAACCAGTGCGCTTGGCACCTACTACCATACCCAGTTCAAAGGCACTTAAACCTTTTGCCTTGCCCATTCACCCTCTGAATGGCACACATACATAATCCATGTCTCAATTGTCTCAAAGCTTAAAAATGATTATTTAACCTGTCTCCTCCCGTTCATCTACATTGATTTGAAGTGGATTTAACAAGTGACATCAATAAGGTATCATAGCATTCATTTGGTCAGTCTGTCATGGAAAGAGCATCTCTTTATGATGAACAGACCTCTGTGGGGTGTTTTTCGACAGCTTGGTTTTGATCTCAGTGGAAGTATGTGTGCATTAGTGTTGCACATTATACCATTATTTTGTCAAATGTGTGTCACGTCGTATACTGATGGAGAGGATAAAGTCTATCAGTGCAGCCATTGTCCCATTGACAGCGTGAGCACACCGTTCATGCTTCTTGCCTGCTCCACTAATTGCTAGTTAGTCAGTCCTGCGGAACCTCAGGGAGTCTGGGCTGCATCATGTCAGCTCCCCACTCATGCTGCACAGAAGTTAACATACTTGAATAATGCAACACGACCGGTATCAAATCAAGCTTCATTTATATAGCACATTTCAGACATGAATGCAACAGTGCACTTCACAGGAAAAAAATTCAACCATGAAAATAAAAACTGAAATATTACTACACAAAAAACACAATCATTTTTTTTAAGAATAACAATTTTAAAACGGAAAGACTAAAAAAGCCCCCTAAGGAAAAGCAATACTAAAAATATGTGCTTTTAAATATGTCCACAGATTCAGCACCCCTCAGGGTCTCTGGCAGGCTATTCCAGAGGCAGAGGCCATAATAATTAAAAGCTGCCTGTCGATGCCTCTTGGTCCTAGGCTTTGGGATAGTTAAAATGCCAGTACCAGAGGACCTGAGGGACCTACTGGGTACATAACTTAAAAGCATGTGTGATATGTTTCGGGTTGCACAATCGTGGATTGATTTGAAAACCAATAGAATAATCTTAAAAGGAATTCTGAAACTCACAGGCAGCCAGTGCAGAGACCTTAAAACAGGTGTAATGTGTGCTCTCCGTCAGGTCTTGGACAGTGCCATTGCTGATGCATTCTGTATGTTTTTCAGTTGGGCAATGGCATTCTTGGGTAGACCAGACTCGAGAGCATTAGTCAAGTAGTCAAGCTGTAATAAAAGGATGTGTTTCTCGTTATCAGCCTGAGATAGAAATGGCTTTCAGGTGGTAAAAGCTATTTTGGTCACATTCCTAATGTGTGATTCGAAATTGAGTTAATCTAAAATAACACCTACAGTGAGGAAAAAGAAGTATTCGATCCCCTGCTGATTTTGTACGTTTGCCCACTGACAAAGATATGATCAGTCTATAATTTTAATGGTAGGTTTATTTGAACAGTGAGACAGAATAACAACAAAAAAATCCAGAAAAAAACGCATGTCAAAAATGTTATATAATGATTTGCATTTTAATGAGGGAAATAAATATTTGACCCCATCTCATTCAGAAAGATGTCTGACTCCCAGGTGTCTTTTATATAGGTAACGAGCTGAGATTAGGAGCACACTCTTAAAGGGAGTGCTCCTAATCTCAGTTTGTTACCTGTATAAAAGATACCTGTCCACAGAAGCAATCAATCAATCAGATTCCAAACTCTCCACCATGGCCAAGACCAAAGAGCTCTCCAAAGATGTCAGGGACAAGATTGTAGACCTACACAAGGCTGGAAGGGGCTACAAGACCATCGCCAAGCAGCTTGGTGAGAAGGTGACAACAGTTGGTGCAATTATTCTCAAATGGAAGAAACACAAAAGAACTGTCAATCTCCCTCGTCCTGGGGCCCCATGCAAGATCTCACCTCGTGGAGTTGCAATGATCATGAGAATGGTGAGGAATCATCCCAGAACTACACGGGAGGATCTTGTCAATGATCTCAAGGCAGCTGGGACCATAGTCACCAAGAAAACAATTGGTAACACACTACACCGTGAATGACTGAAATCCTGCAACGCCCGCAAGGTCGCCCTGCTCAAGAAAGCACATATACATGCCCGTCTGAAGTTTGCCAATGAACATCTGAATGATTCAGAGGACAACTGGGTGAAAGTGTTGTGGTCAGATGAGACAAAAATGGAGCTCTTTGGCATCAACTCAACTCGCTGTGTTTGGAGGAGGAGGAATGCTGCCTATGACCCCAAGAACACCATCCCCACCGTCAAACATGGAGGTGGAAACATTATGCTTTGGGGGTGTTTTTCTGCTAAGGGGACATGACAACTTCACTGCATCAAAGGGACGATGGACGGGGCTATGTACCGTCAAATCTTGGGTGAGAACCTCCTTCCCTCAGCCAGGGCATTGAAAATGGGTCGTGGATGGGTATTCCAGCATGACAATGACCCAAAACACACAGCCAAGGCAACAAAGGAGTGGCTCAAGAAGAAGCACATTAAGGTCCTGGAGTGGCCTAGCCAGTCTCCAGACCTTAATCCCATAGAAAATCTGTGGAGGGAGCTGAAGGTTCGAGTTGCAAAACATCAGCCTCAACCTTAATGACTTGGAGAAGATCTGCAAAGAGGAGTGGGACAAAATCCCTCCTGAGATGTGTGCAAACCTGGTGGCCAACTACAAGAAACGTCTGACCTCTGATTGCCAACAAGGGTTTTGCCACCAAGTACTAAGTCATGTTTTGCAGAGGGGGTCAAATACTTATTTCCCTCATTAAAATGCAAATCGTTTTATAACATTTTTGACATGCGTTTTTCTGGATTTTTTGTTGTAATTCTGTCTCTCACTGTTCAAATAAACCTACCATTAAAATTATAGACAGATCATTTCTTTGTCAGTGGGCAAATGTACAAAATCAGCATGGGATCAAATACTTTTTTCCCTCACTGTAGGTGTTATACCTGGTGTTTTTTTATTTATTGTCCGTGAATTAAAATGTGCGGCCAGATTCTCTCTCTGTGCTTTGGCTCCAATAATACGTACCTCGGTCTTGTCTTGATTTAACTGGAGGAAGTTGTGAGCCATCCAAGTATTTAATTCACTAATACAGTCTAATAATTAGTCTGTGGAGCTAAAATCCTCTGGTGACACAAATGTAAAGTTTTGTGTATCGTCTGGGTAGCAGTGAAAATCAATGTTGTGCTTTTTGAAAACGCTGCCAAGGGGTAAGATATAACCTGAGCAGTATCGGACCCAAAATTGGTCAGATGTTTACATACACCTTAGCCAAATACATTTAAACTCAGTTTTTCACAATTCCTGACATTTAATCCTAGTAAAAATGTCCTGTTTTAGGTCAGTTAGGATAACCACTTTATTTTAAGAATGTGAAATGTCAGAATAATAGTAGAGAGTGATTGATTTATTTCAGATTTTATTTATTTCATCACATTCCTAGTGGGTTAGAGGTTTACATACACTCAATTAGTATTTGGTAGCATTGGCTTTAAATTGTTTAACGTGGGTCAGGTTTGAAGGCCTCCTTGCACGCACACGCTTTTTCAGTTCCACCCACAAATGTTCTATAGGATTGAGGTCAAGGCTTTGTGATGGCCACTCCAATACCTTGACTTTGTTGTACTTAAGCCATTTTGCTACAACTTTGGAAGTATGCTTGGGGTCATTGTCCATTTGGAAGACCCATTTCCGACCAAGCTTCCTGACTGATGTCTTGATGTTGCTTCAATATATCCACATCATTTTCTTGCCTCATGATGCCATATATTTTGTGAAGTGCACCAGTCCCTCCTGCAGCAAAGCACCCCCACACCATGATGCTGCCACCCCCGTGCTTCACGGTTGGGATGGTGTTCTTCGGCTTGCAAGCATCCCCCATTTTCCTCCAAACATAACGATGGTCATTATGGCCAAACAGTTCTATTTTTGTTTCATCATCCCAGAGGACATTTCTCCAAAACGTACGATCTTTGTCCCCATGTGCAGTTGCAAACCATAGGCTGGCTTTTTTATGGTGGTTTTTCAGCAGTGGCTTCTTCCTTGCTGAGCGGCCTTTCAGGTTTTGTCGATATAGGACCTGTGTTCCCATGGTGTTTTATACTTGCATACTATTGTTTGTACCGATGAACGTGGTACCTTCAGGCGTTTGGAAATTGCTCTTGATGAACCAGACTTGTGGAGGTCTACAATTCTTTTTCTGAGGTCTTGGCTGATTTCTTTTGATTTTCCTATAATGTCAAGCAAAGAGGCACTGAGTTTGAAGGTCGGCCTTGAAATACATCCACAGGTACACCTCCAATTGACTCAAGTAATGTATATTAACCTATCAGAAGCTTCTTAAGCCAGGACATCATTTTCTGGAATTTTCCAAGCTGTTTTAAAAGCACAGTCAGCTTAGTTTATGTATAAACTTCTGACCCACTGGAATTGTGATACAGTGACTAAGTGAAATAATCTGTCTAACTTGTCATGCACAAAGTAGATGTCCTAATCGACTTGCCGGAACTATAGTTTCTTAACAAGGAATTTGTGGAGTGGTTGAAAAATGAGTTTTAATGACTCCAACCTAAGTGTATGTAAACGTCCGACTTCAACTGTATGTTCATGAAGGGTGACATACTCGTGACCGGTTAAATAGGTCCTAAAACAAACGTTTCTCAACCAGTGGCATATGGGCTATTTAGGTGAGCACTAATGCCGCCCCATGATATGCAGTGCCCACTTTGCAAAAAATATTTAGCTTGTCCATCATGCCAAGCGTGCCTCTCCAGGGCGCTGTTGGAGAGATGCGGCGCTCCACCAACGCTCCGTCAAATCAATCTAACATAAATCATGTAGCAGCTACATTTGGGGATATGTTATATATTTCTGACCTCCAAAATGAGCTGAGCTTTTAAAAAAAAAAATTCTTCACCTCACACGAAGTCAACGGAGTCAGTTTTGTACATCCATTGCGAATGACAATAGTTCCTCAGTCCTCCAATGTATTTGAAAAAAGTTATAACACTCTCCCCTTCGATACTGATCCTTGACGTGAAACAGCAAAATGTCATGTGATTATTACATGACATTTTGTGGAGTCGCCGGGGCTGTGCGTACTCAGCTCCTGCTCAGCTGCAGCACCATCAATCCCCCTGGAGCACGCAGCTACTAAAAACGATAGAAAATGTCACAATTGTGTAAATAAATGTTTAAAACGCAACTTGAATGCATTTGGTTTACTCTTTTCAAACGAGGGAATACTAATTATGTAGTGGAGTTAAAATGGTTATTCCATCAAACTTCAAATTATTAGAATAGTACACAACGCAGACCAGAACAACCAGGTTGAGGGTCAGTGGCCAAAGCCCGCGAACAGGAATATTCCGAGTTCAGACAGAAGGGGGGGAGTCAGATTGCGATGATCGCCAGAAACGTTACTTTTGGTGTCTATTTTTGTTGCGCAACTGGTGCTGCCTGTTGATGTTAGCTACAGTAGCTGAATGATAACATCATTGGGTGCTGTTTCATTAAATGTATTTTATTTCATCTGGGTGCTTGCGTCACCTACTAACACACTGGTACCACCCGTAGCTCCTGTTCTCCTCAGTCCAAGAAAACACAGAGAGAAAGGTATGTGTTGCAGATTACTCCTTTGTAGAAGTCCGTAACGTGAAATAAATAAAACATCCCAAAGTTAATGCTGTAGATATTGTTATAATGGAGTGTGAGACTATTGAAACATGTAACTTTCAGAGTTTTATTGTTGTTATTAATATAGTTTACGGAGTGCTAAAAGTGTTGCTGTTGCTAGCTAGCATGCCTTTCTGTGATGCAGACGTTTAGCTGAGCTGCTGTTTGGTGATGGCGTTGCATTATGGGAGATGTAGTTTTGGCCCTCTACGGTCTGAATGGGATAGAGGCGATTTTACATTGTAACTTGTTTGTGTTGCAGTGTTTTTGTACATGAATTGTTGTATTTAGGTACTGTCATCACTGAAAGCACCTAGCAATGTATTGGGGATGTGAGACAGGATATGTGTTTTACCTTTCTTCATGCTCCCGTGTAGAACAACTTGTCAGATGGTGCATTGGAGAATGTGTTCCTGTCCTGTCTTTTCACAATATTATTGCAGGTATGCTTCTGTTGTCTAAGAATTAAGATTATACATTTGTTGTATTAAGGACTGGTTATTATTTTATACATTATGGCCCCATAATGACGAAGCAAAAAAAGGTTTTCAGAAATGTTTGCACATTCCTTAAAAATAAAAAGATGGAAATGTTCTGTAAGTATTCAGTGGCTTTGGGGCAAGTCTATGAATGTCCTTGAATGAATACTAGAAACTCCCCAAATACAGGTGTGCCAAGCTTGTGGCGTCATACTCAAGAAGACTCAAGGCTGTAATTGCTGCCATAGGTGCGTCAACAAAGTACTGAGTTAAGGGTCTGAATACTTATGTAAATGTCATATTTCATTTTTTATAATACATTTGCAAGAATGTCAACCAGTTTTTGCTTTGTCATTATGGGGCATTGTGGTAGATAGATGAGGGAACAAAAAACAATGTAATCCATTTTAGAATAAGGCTGTAATGTAACAAAATGTGGAAAAAGTGAAGGGGTCTGAATACTTTTAGAATGTGCTGTACCTCTGATCGCGTCTGGCTAAGAACCCACGAACAAAAGTCTCGAGTGAAGATGTGCACTTCACTTCAAGAGCCTTGGTAGAGATACAGGGTTTGAGAGGCAATAGACTTAAGAGTTTTGATGACAAGCTATTTAGAATACATTTTATTGGTCAATGGGTCGTGAAACATTTTACATGTTTTGGAGTAAGAGCTATGATATAATATCTATGCAACTGAAGGGATTTGGTAAAATGTAACTGAGTAAAAATTAAGTTACTTCCTTCAGAAATAAATGGAATAAGAGTACAAGTACAGCCCACAGAGAGTAACTAGAAAAGTACTTCTTTGTCCAAAAATGTACTTGTATTTGCATTACTTGTAGCGCGTTACTACTCACCTCTGTGAGTGTTTGTGTCTGCTTGCTATTGCATCTTTGTGAGCCTATGTGTGAGTATTTTGGTGGTGGGGGGGTTGTATGACATATCCAATTTTATTGGTCACAAACATGTGATTAACAGATGTTATTGCGGGTGTAGTGAAATGCTTGTGCTTCTAGCTCCGACAGTGCACTACTATCTGACAAATTACACAACAGTCCCAATACACACACATCTAAGTAGGAATGAATTAAGACTATATACATATGGACGAGTGATGTCAGAGCGGAACGGACTAAGATATAGAATACAGTATATACATATGAGATGAGTAATGCCAGATATGTAAACATTAAGTGACTAAGATACTGTAGAATAGTATAGAATACAGTACATATGAGATGAGTAATGCCAGATATGTAAACATTAGGGACTAGTGTTCCATTCCTTAAAGTGGCCAGTGATTTCTACTCTATGCCTATAATGTGCTAGTGATGGCTGTTTTAACAGTCTGATGGCCTTGAGATAGAAGCTGCTTTTCAGTCTCTTGGTCCCAGCTTTGATGCACCTGTTCTGACCTCGCCTTCTGGATGATAGCGGGGTGAACAGGCTCAGGTGGTAGATGTCCTTGAGGATTTTTTTGGCCTTCCTGTGACATCGGGTGATGTAGGTGTCCTGGAGGGTGGGTGGTTTGCCCCTGGTGATGCATTGGGCAGACCGCACCACCCTCTAGAGAGCCTTGCGGTTGTGGGGGGTGCAGTTGCCGTACCAGGTGGCGATACAGCCTGACAGGATGCTTTCAAGTGTGCATCTGTAAAAGTTTATAAGGGTTTTAGGTGATAAGCCAAATTTCTTTAGCTTCCTGAGGTTGAAGAGGCACTGTTGCACCTTCACCACATTGTCTGTGTGGGTGGTCCATTTCAGTTTGTCAGAGATGTGTAAGCCAAGGAACTTGAAGCTTTCCACCTTCTCCACTGCGGTCCCGTCGATGTAGATATGGGGGTGCACCCTCTGCTGTTTCTTGAAGTCCACGATCATCATCTTTGTTTTGTTGACGATGAGTGAGAGGTTGTTTTCCAGGCACCACACTCCCAGAGCCCTCACCTCCTTCCTGTAGGCTGTCTCGTCATTGTTGGTAATCAACCCTACTACTATTGTGTTGTCTGCAGGGAGTACAGGAGGGGGCTGAGCACACACCCTTGTGGGGCCCCAGTGTTGAGGATCAGCGGAGTGGAGGTAATGTTTCCTACCTTCACCACCTGGGGGGTGGCCCGTCAGGAAGTCAAGGACCCAGGTCCTCGAGCTTAATGATGAGCTAGGAGGGTACTATGGTGTTGAATGCTGAGCTATAGTCAATGAACAGCATTCTTACATAGGTATTCCTCTTGTCCAGATGGGATAGGGCAGTGTGTAGAGTGATGGCAATTGCATCGTCTGTGGATCTATTGGGGCGGTAAGCAAATTGAAGTGGGTCTAGGGTGGCAGGTAAGGTAGAGGTGATATGATCCTTGATTAGTCTCTCAAGCACTTCATGATGACCGAGGTGAGTGCTATGGGGTGATAGTCATTAAGTACAGTTACCTTTGCCGCCTTCGGTACAGGAACAATGGTGGCCATCTTGAAGCATGTGGGGACAGCAGACTGGGATAGGGAGATATTGAATATGTCTGTAAACACACCAGCCATAGAGATCTGTGTAAAATTAAGGTAGCATGTCTTCATGCTCTCTTAAAGCTGTCAAACTGCAGTCGTTTCCCAACCACTGGGATATTTCAGCAAATGGCTACTATAATGCAGTCACCAGGCCCTGCCCCTGGTGTGTGGCCCCTGGTGTGTGATTACAGTAGATATGCATCCCCAGCTACCTCTCACCACTCTGGGAGAGCTAAGAGGGAGCTGTCCAGCGCTAGTGCCACTCTAATGCTGACCCTGGTGCTGAGTACAGTTAGTGAGGATAACTAGCTTCGTATGTGCTGCTGGCTATTTTAGCAATGGATCCTGTGTCTCCCATTGTAAGTAGGTTGAGACTTTCACATTTAATAGTGATGTGAGTGAGTGAGAGAGAGTGAGAGAGTGAGAGAGTGAGAGAGTGAGTGAGAGAGTGAGAGAGTGAGAGAGTGAGAGAGTGAGTGAGAGAGTGAGAGAGAGTGAGAGAGAGAGAGTGAGTGAAAGTGAGGTGAGTGAGTGAGTGAGAATACAAGCAAGAGAGAGAGAGAGAGAGAATACAAGCCAGGCTTTGCAACAAAAACCTACTTTAGGGAGTGTATAAGTACATATAGTATGTGTCACTTAAAGGACAAATGTAGCCGTTTTTTATCTCAATATCAAATTGTTTCTGGTTAACAATTAAGCACCTTTCTGTGATTTGACATTTTTTTGTTGTTGTTGTTGCTAGGATTGTCTGGTAGTGGGGAACGGAAAACTGAAATCTAGTTGTTATTGGCAATGAGGTTTGGAACTGTCTTATTGGTCTATTAACTAATTTACTGCATCCCTCCAAAACAGACTGAAATGTATTTTCAAACAGCTCTTACACTAAAAGGGCATTATCATAATTTTCTCTGTATTATTCCAACCTCATATTGTGGAAACATATTTAAAACACACAAAAATTGGGGTTTTGACTGTACTGGGCCTTTAAGCATTCCGTAAACACATCTTTCACTCTAAGAGGACCAGCAGCTCATCTCTGGGGATTGCTCTCTCAAAAGGATTTATCTAGACTATAGAGGGAAATCATGAAGACGGTAGGGAGGGGAATCAGTGTTGTGAGAATGTCAAATGAGAAGTTAACTGTGTGTCTGAGTCTCAAATGTTTTTTGTGTGTGTAGGAGCGTGTTTCTCTGTGTGTTTGCACGTGCGAGCCTGTGTCTCTGAGTCTCTGTATGTGTGTGTGTGTGACTGTGGTTCGAAGACATGCTCTACACAGCCAGGGTGCCTCGGTTCTCAATAGGCTCATACAGCAACATCTCCCCACTGTGGGAAATACAGCTAATGTGTATCTCCATAGAGCGATTTAACACTATGATGTAATAAAGTCAGAGACTTTCTGTTTTCTGTTCTCTAGTTTCTGTCGTTCCCCTTAAACCAGGTTGTTAACAACCTATGCTAGAATCGGAACTAGAGCCCTTTGAGTACATTTATATGGAAAAATAACACAACAGCAGCCCCGCCGCTGGGTTTTTATCAATCACCAATGTATGTACACCTTTTCCAATAATCATTGTCCCTTTGGGAGAGGTTACCTATACATAGTTTGGGGTCATGACATCCCCCACATTGCTTCTAGTGGGCTAATGTTTTCCTATCATGTTGAATTCAATGAAGAGATAAGGAGAAACTAGTCAGGGACAGAGATGGGGAAGAAATAGCTAATATGGAGACTGTTTTGATAAAGAGACTGGGGGTGAGGTAGAGCAAGAATTGAAGGGCAGGAGAGGAGGGGTGAGGAATAAGAGAAGCAAAAGCGAGATGAAGGTAGAAGAGGAGGGTAGATGATGGCGAGGGAGAACAGAGAGAAGGATGACACGAGTTGAGAGTTCATAAATATTAAAGATCCTGTTTGAACGTTTTAATTATAAGCCTCAGTGATTTCACGAGCTCTTAACTTTCACAATGTTCATCTAGCACTCTGTGCTGATGTGTGCGTCAGAGGAACAATGTAAAAAGCTGTTTTGTTTTATCGAATGCCACTTTAAACAGATGTAATAAACGTCACTACCGCCGGCAATGACTGGGTATCTCGCTATAACACTCTGAAGCCGACTTTAATCATTTTTGTTTTATAGGTTTTATTTAATCTCGTCATATCGTAAAGGAACAGAGCGATCTCTCTTGTTGTTCGTTTGGATGGTGTGTGTGTGTAGTTTTCCCTCTTCCTCCCTCCCACATGGCCAGTGAAGATGAACACAGAAGTGTCCCTCAAGTTGTAGGAAATATTCATTCATAAACAACAACAAAAAAACTGAAGAGAGGCCACTAATATGGAATATGTCCTCATACATCTCATTATCATCAGCAGCATAATCATAATCAAAACAACAAACTAGGACTTTAATCAATCTCCCGTTGTTATACCGACAAACATTTCAAGCCTTTGAGGACTTTTGAGGGGACTAGGAGGCTTTATAAAAACACTACAAAGTCCAAATTCTAACCCCGCACATTGTTGATGTGTTATTGTTTGTTTGCATTTTCAAGATTTCTCTAAATATTTTATGCGTCCCTAATTTTGTTGTTAATTTCTATCTGACCTTTAACTAGGTTTAGCAACATTTTGTGATTGCAAATGGTGGCGGTGGTGGCATGACAATAGCAATTAACTACTTCAACACAACAAACGCTCTCTTTGTTTTCCCCCTGTTGATTATCTTCTCAAAAGCACCTTTGGAAAGCGAACAAATGATGATGCAGCTAAAGTGGTGTCTGCGTGTTCAGTCTCTGATGAAGGCCAGACAAAGAAAGTTGAGACAGCGAGGAAATCAGTGGAAAAAAAAAATAAAAAAAATTGATGGCCCTTTTTGCTAGACAGACTTGTTATGTGTAGGCACTCTATTCCAGAATACTGAAACCGTGAGGAAGTAATCTTTTTTTTGATTATACTTTCTAGGTACTGTGCTCTGAGGAT
>NC_042962.1:43006549-43016549 GCF_901001165.1 Salmo trutta
CAACCTTTCTTTCTGATCACCACCCGACTGACTTACTAACACGATGAATACATTCTCCTCCTAAACCTGATGTCTTCAGCAGTGAAATAAAATGTGTTTTAGGGAAGGGAAGGGAGACGGGAATAGGGGCGACAGACAGACATACGGTGCTCAATGGTAGACGGCTTGTCAGGATTAGAGCAACAGGGCTAGTAAAATCTATTCCTGATGAGGTGACTAGCCTCTTTCAGCTCCAGCGCTTTACAGATTTGCCCACCTTCCCGTAACTCTGCGCTCTCTCGCCGTGCTTCGGTTGGCACTCTCTTAGACCCTTTGAAGTAAAAACTCTCACTTTAAATAAATGCCTCAGTGCTATCTACAAGCCCAACTTATGTTTCAGCTAAATTGGCTGATTTCATTAGTCAGGTGAAGGGCCTTTTGAATTCCAGGCAAGAGTGGCTTTCAACAGCCTGCTAGCTGCCTTCACAAATGGTGGAGGGTAGTGCATGGAGGGGAAGGCTTGTCAGAGACTTGGGCAGCAGGTGCGAAAGGTTTTAACCGTTTCCAGCACAGATGCCAGACTCACAGAGCCTCACAGACTTTAATCCCTGAGGTATCTAATGAACTTTTTCTCTTACCCCCGCTCTGATAAACTAACACTGCGTGACCATGTCAAAGCCTTCCTGGGTTGTTTAACCGCTTTGAAGTGATCAAACCCGAGAGTACTAAAATCCTGCAGGAGACAATGAAACGTTTTGATGAATGATGGATTTTGGATTTGTTTGAAAATAAAATACATATGGAGTGATTTCTAAAGAGATATTAAAAAAAGTTTTTTGTTTGATTATGAGGTGATTAAATGATTTAGTAAATGTTGGGCTTGCACTGCACATGGAAGGGGATGCATTTCTTATTTGAATAGTACCTTTCTCTACACTATTTCCTTTCCAGCTTCAGGCTTGTAAAAAATATTATCCATCATTTTCCAGTGTAGCAAATAGAGTTTTCACCGACTAGGCCTTGCTGTCTGAACAATTGGGAGAGCTTAAAATAAGCTCTCTTGCCTTGTTACGATTTACCTTTCACCCGGTAATTCCAGAACTTGCACTGAAACAGTAAGGAAACGGAAGAAAAAATTGTCTTGGGGCTATTTTTTTTTAGCTCCAGACGTGGTGAAACAAAATGAACTCCAAAGTGCTTCCCAAATGGTGCCCTACTCCCTAAATAGTGCACTACTTTTGACCAAAGCCCATATGGGCCCTGGTCAACAGTAGTGCACTCTAAAGATAATAGGTTGGCATTTGGGACACAGAACAAGTTCAGGTTGAGGCTTAGTTTAGCCTGAGGTTGGTTTTCCCTGTGTAAGTGTGTTGGAGGTTCGGCGGCCTGAATTTCCCCTGTCTACCCATCCCACAGCCAACGAAGTGACAAGGCAATTTGCATTACAGCCCTGACCTGAGGAAGTAGCACGACCACGCACGCTCACAGTAATGAATTTAAAGCGTTGCCTCTTCTTTTTTCATTTAAGTCTACATGTGTATTCTCCTACCTAACATATTACCATTTGGGATGTAGATTTTTCTGAGCAAGGAGAATATTTAATAACAAAAGGACACTTTTTGCCCTTGCCCTTTTTAGTCATGTGTCAGTTTGCGTTTGTATCTTTGCCGCGAGGCCCACGAGGTCAGGTGTTGGTTAGGGACTGAACACTGTTAAAAATCAGGATTGACCTGTGACCTGGGGGCTATAACAACAAGCATAGCAACCAAAAGGTCCTTTTATTGTATAGTATGTACTGCATGTACTGTATGTACATTCCCATTGTAAGCTGCAAACAGTACAGTACAAAATGCCTAATTAAGGCGTTATGCCAAAAATGCTGGTTTAAACATGTGTATGTTTAAAGCAAACTTCCAGTGTCCTACAAAGAGCCGCTGAATATCTATTAATCTTCAGTACGTTCCAAATGCAAGTCGCAAACAAAGATACTAGAAATCAAAGACGGTGACAGAGAAAATAAATGACTCTAAGAGAAAAGGGTCAGTTCCTCCTGAGCTGTCTGTCCAACCAACGACACAGCAGATCAATAGACTTCCCAAGCATAAGACATTCCCTCTCCACATTCCATCCCTGAGCCAGCCAGCCAGCCAGGCAGAGAAATGGAAGGGTCTAGAATAAGTCAGGAGCTGAGGCACAGGTCCATCATGGCGTGTGACTGAAATGAAATGAATTGTCTCCGCACACGATCGATGGCTGACATAACAGCAGTGGCGGGGCCAGTGAAAGGGAAAGTAACAGTCGAACAAGGTTTTCTAAAGTTATTAGCTCCACTTCTGTCAGAAATCATGGCTTGATGCATTACATGGATTCTGTATTGTGCAGTGGACAAGGCAAACACAAATAGGTCATGGAGGGAACAGGATGATAGATGACGATAGAATCTCAATGCTGCTATTCGCTTAGATAGATATGTTGTCAGTGACTGTTATGGACAGACACATGAATGAAGACGTCCTGACTTGCTTTAGAAATAGAAATGTATGTAGAAAATAAATCCTGTCATCATATAAGTATTTCCACAGATTGTGCATTCGGAATGTATTCAAACCCCTTGACTTTTTCACATTTTGTTACGTTACAGCAAAATCCCCATCAATCTACACACAATAACCCATAACGACAAAGCGAAAAACGTTTTTTTCCCTAAATGTTTGCAAGTGTATTTAAAAAAAACAGATACCGTATATACATAAGTATTCAGACCCTTTGCTATGAGACTGTTTCCGTTGATCATACTTGAGATGTTTCTAGAACTTGATTGGAGTCCACCTGTGGTAAATTCAATTGATTGGACATGATTTGGAAAGGCACACACCTGTCTATATAAGGTTCCACAGTTGACAGTGAATGTCAGAGCAAAAACCAAGCCATGATGTTGAAGGAATTGTCCGTAGAGCTCCGAAACAGGATTGTGTCGAGGCACAGATCTGGGGAAGGGTTCCAAATAAAGTTTGCAGCATTGAAGGTCCCCAAGAACACAGTGGCCACCATCATTCTTAAATGGAAGAAGTTTGGAACCACCAAGAGTCTTCCTAGAGCTGGGCAATCGGGGGAGAAGGGCCTTGGTCAGGGAGGTGACCAAGAACCCGATGGTCACTCTGACAGAGTTCCAGAGTTCCTCAGCACTCAACCAATTAGGCCTTTATGGTAGTTTGGCCAGACGGAAGCCCCTCCTCAGTAAAAGGCACATGGGGGACTGAGAGACTCGTTAGGATCGAAAGATGAACAGAGCAAAGTACAGAGAGATCCTTGATAAAAACCTGCTCCAGAGTGCTCTGGACCTCAGAATGGGGCAAATGTTCACCTTCCAACAGGACAGCGACCCTAAGACACAGCCAAGACAACACAGGAGTGGCTTCGGGACATGTCTCTGAATGTCCTTGAGTGGCCCAGCCAGAGCTGGACTTGAACCCGATCAAACATGTCTGGAGATACCTGAAAATAGCTGTGCAGCGATGCTCCCCATCCAACCTGACAGAGCTTGAGAGGATCTGCGGATAAGAATGGGAGAAACTCCCCAAATACAAGTGTGCCAAGCTTGTAGCATCATACCCAAGAAGACTTGAGGCTATAATAGCTGCCAAAGGTGCTTCAACAAAGTACTGAGAAAAGGGTCTGAATACTTATTTAAATCTGATATTTCATATTTTTTTGTTTTATAAATGAGCAAAAAATTCTAAAAACCTCTTTCTGCTTTGTCATTATGGGCTATTGTGTGTATATTGTTGAGGGAAAAAAACTATTCTATATATACTGTATATATGTGTCACGTCCTGACCAGTAAAGAGGTTATTTGTTATTGTAGTTTGGTCAGGACGTGGCAGGGGGTGTTTGTTTAATGTGTTTCGGGGTTTGTTGGGCAATGTTCTATGTTAGTCTATTTCTATGTCTGTGTCTAGTTGATCTATTTCTATGCTTAGTTTATTGGTTTGACCTTCAATTGGAGGCAGCTGTTTCTCGTTGCCTCTAATTGAAGGTCCTATTTAGTAGGGGTGTTTTTTCATGGGTTTTGTGGGTAGTTGTTCCGTATGTGTAGCTGTGTGCTCACAGGACTGTTTCTCGTCATTGTTGTTTTGTATTAGGTGTTTGTTTTGGTTTTCTTCTTAATAAAGAAGATGAGCATTCACATTCCTGCTGCGCCTTGGTCCCATCTTTACGACGAACGTGACAATATATATATATATATATATATATATATATATATACATTTATATATATATATTTATATATACATACAAAATTATATAATGTCAGTAATCAAATCTTATCAGAATATGAACGTATGTGTTTTTTTGAATTAAATGCCCAATAATTTACAACACCCCTAAAAAAATAATACATAGTGAACACCATAATATTTATTCATGGCTCTTCTTGTCTTCCAAATGCAAATAGCGACATTCCTAGATTATTATTTTCACATGGAGCTCTTCTCCCACACAGAGGTCAGGACAGGAGTGGCCAGTAGTGTGACCCGGGGACCTGTCTGTTACAACCTGTCTGTTACAACCTGTCTGTTACTGTTACTCACAGGGCTGCACACACACTGACAGGTGCCAATCCCAGACTATATAATATTAAAGGTGTCAAAGTGATGGCTGTCGAAGGAAAAATAAAACAAAATGCTTTAAATCATTGAAGCGAATGTAGGCTACAACATAATACGTTATGTGTGTAAGCTTACCCACTGGGCACACACTGGTCAAATCAACATTGTTTCCACGTCATTTCAATGAAATGAGGTTGAACCAATGTGGAACAGACATTAAATTGGCGTCCGGGCCCACTGGGTAGGCCCTATCTATTACATGATTTTTCAATGTGTTTGATCTTATGTTGATTTGCTCCGCATTGTTAAAGATATGCATAAAAATAGATATTTAGTCTGTTGTACATACAGTATTGCAATTTGTTTTACGGTGTTGTTGCTCGTAATTCTTTGTTTAGTAGTTCATTTAAATAGCTATGCTGACTTGGTCTTTAAACTTAGTCTCTTAAACGGTCTGTCATCCGACAAATAGCATCGTTCATTATTTACCCACCTAGCGCTATATCATCCAATCATAATACTCTACAAGAGAAACCCTTGCAATAGCATCATAGTATATTCGTCTCAATACCAGGATCCTCCAAAATGTAGTTATTGGACTTCATTTATTTCAAATGGCTTGTAATTTGTAGTGGGACTACACCAAGTATCCAATACGTTTCCAACCTAGGGAACACGGAACATGAAAGCCTGTTGTCTCCAGCACTGTGAGGTAGGCCAGGCTACAGTAGGTAGCTTCACTGGCGCTGGCACTGTCGACTGGGCGCTGCCATACATGCAGCAGTCTAGCTACAGATTTCCTCCCAGCGTGAGTCTGCTATCTCCATGCTGTCTGAAAAATGAGTGTTTAACCTAATGGAACTTAGGGATGCATCCCAAACGGCACCCTATTCCCTTTCAAGTGCACTACTTTTGACCAAGGCCCATAGGGTTCTGGTCAAAAGTAGTGCACATTAAAGGGAAATTAAAGGGTGCCGTTTGGGACGCGCGCTTACAGGAGGACTCTCCCCCACTCCCTGTTGAAATATCCCCCAAATGGTGGCGGTGGTGTTAGTGGATGGACTTGGCATGGCGGCGACAGCCATTTCAGCTTGTTTCAGCCTGCATTAATCCTTGGCCGGTTTACAAAGGGGGAGCCTGCTGTTGGTAACAGGTGTCTGAAGCTCCGACTCTATCCCAACCTCCCCCTGCGCTCCCTAGCTCCCCCTGGCATGGGCTCCAGCAGGAATCACTATGGTCCGGCTATAAGATGTCTTACATTGTGTGGTTCCACAATCATTCTTTTTATTTAACTAGGCAAGTCAGTTAAGAACAAATTCTCATTTACAATGACGGCCTACACAGGCCAAACCCAGACGACGCTGGGCAAATTGTGCACCACCCTATGGGACTCCCAATCACAGCACCTCCAGTGTTAGCCACAGCCTGGATTCGAACCAGGGTGTCTGTAGTGGACGCCTCAAGCATGCAGTGCCTTAGACCGCTGCGCAACTTGGGAGCTCTTGTGGGGAGGGAGGCTGGGTATTGCCTGGCCCTGCCAATCCCTTATCTCTCTAGTTACTTGGTCTCTCTCTCTCTCTGTGTACTTCAATTAATTAGATTTTACTTTGATTTTGCTAAGTGAGTTATTCAAGCCAATATGTACAGTTATATGTACAGTTTTCCTATTTCTTCTACAGAAAGGCTCCAACATCCATCCCTGCAGTAAATCTCCCCCTCTTTTTCCTTTTTTCGCCTCTCTCTTTCTCTCAGTGTGAGCCAATTCCCTTCGGAGGCTGTTCCTCCTACACACAAGAGATCAATTTGTCTTGGAGACAGGAATCCATATTTTTCTCATTGCAGGTATTGCATCCTCCTATCCTCCTCTGTCCATCCCCCCTCCTCCATCCCTCCTTGCTCAGACCCTGCACCCATGTGAAGCTGATTCAGCTTTTAGCCCTTCCTGCCCTGACCTTAGAGGTTTCTCCGGTTGCACTAACTGTCCTCCTGTTCTCTTCAATTTGTGGCACGTAACCACCGCCTTCCCTCCCCGACGGCGCTCCCCACGGCACATCTCCAAAGGTGTTCCATCACACTACAGTAAATGTGAAAAACTGATGCACTCAGAATGGCAAAAAAAACCTGCTTGATATCAACAGGGGAGTGGACAGGGGCATTTATAACACATTTCTCTGTTACCGTTGTCTACCTTGCAGCTAGAGGAAGACCATGGAGGATCCCCGGTGACCCTTACCGATCAATACTACATGGGAGTTAAATTAGACCTCAAGTCAAGCACACATCTACCTTGGCTGCGATAGGTCCGGCCTAAAATCCCTTGAAAATGTACTTTTTTCCACTAAGTTAACCAATAACTGGATGAAATGAGAGAGAAAAAAAAGCAGCTGTCTTGCCTGTTTCTTATCTCTTTTTTTTCCTGTTCACCACAAATGTGAGGTCTATCAGTGCAAACACAGACCAATGCTGTTGCTCTGGATTCCTTTTAAAATCACTTAAGCATGACTTAAATGCACAATTAACAGGACTCCAGAAGAAACATGACACACACATGTGCACTTATATACGTGCATGCACACAAATACAAAGTAATGTAGAATACGCATTATAATTCCACTGAAACACTGATATCACATTAAAAGCTGAAAAAAAAGTACCGGAAAAAAGTCTGTATTTCTATTCAGTGATTTGCATAATGTGGTTAAAAATGTGTAACACACACACCGTGATACATTAGCCTTGCCAGGCAGGCGGTGCTCGACATGGCACTAACACGCAGGTGAGAGCCAGACACACAGGCAGAGAAGTTGGCATGCAGCCTAATTTGCAGCGTGTCATCCCATCAAAACCTGCACAGGCTCAGACCCATTCCCCACACCTGCTGCACTTTATATTCCCTCTGAAGCAGAGTAGAGCAGGTAGAGTGTGTGTGTGTGTGTGTGTGTGTGTGTGTGTGTGTGTGTGTGCGCTGCCAGCTGCTCTACCTCCATTTACCTCCTCCAATTGAATTTGGGTCAGGAAATGCTTGCTCTCTTGGATCAATAGGCCATATGCACTCAACACAGCTGACACCTTACACCTGATACCCATCCAGCATCTCGATAGCTGCCATCCAACCTGCCTGGCTGGGGACCAATTACACACGGCACAGCTACCTGAGGGAATTCTCTTAGTCCCCTCTTATCTGGAGTGATATCTCCTAGGATTACAGGTACTTAGACCTCATTATGTCTGCTCTATTACCTGTCAATTGCCCTGCAAGCCAGGGCGGTAGCTAGCTCTCTCATGTTTGCACAACAACCAGTCTAGGCCAACTTTCGGCTTGTCTTCCTACTCAATGGCTTCTTTGTGGTGACGGCAGGGAGTCAGCCACGCTAGGCATGATTACACGCTCAGCGGAAAGGCAAGCTGATAGTTCTGTCTGACAGACACGCTTAAACTGCCAGGTGAAAGGTAAGTCGATAGGTCTGACAGACTAGACAGACGCGTGCCGGATACCTTTTCTCTGCCAGATTAGAGCCTGGGGGCGGTGAGAGGGTAATTGGTGCTGACAGATGTACCTGTGTAGGATTCCGCTGTTCACTACCTGCCACTACTCCCCTTACCACCTTCTGTTAAAATCTCAACAATTAAATCAGTGAGAAAAGAAGTAAATATAGATGTATTTATCTACCAAACCCTCCCTTCTTCTGACTGAGGGAACTCTTGGCGTTCTGGCTGGTCTCCTCTAGCGGTGGTGGTGTCTGTAAAGTGGTATCTATTACAGCCCGCAGGTTCATAGAATGGCACACTACACTGGAAAGCAGTTAGAGGAAAGAGAGTTATAGTTAGGAAAGAGAATGAACAATTACACTACCTTGATCACAGGAGTCGTTGAGACATTGGTAATCATTTTTAATCAACATGAGTAATGTCCATTTTTGTTTATTTCTTATTACTTTAATACATGTATTTGACAGGGACAGTACTCATCCTCTAACTTCTACCACATTTCAGGCCAACACGTGATGCCATAATGCAAATGATTTAATTCAGAACTAATCGATCGAAAGTAAACAAGAACAAAAACAATCCCAAAATAGGTTAGGTTCATGCCTTCATCACCCAGGTGGCAGGAATCCCCAAAGTATTATAATTTAATTTGATTGAAAACAGAACCTGTTATGATAAATAATAATTCCCCCCCCCCCCCCAACCAACCACAAACACCTGGCCTGGACACCAAAATAGAAGACGAGCGTTGGTAGCTAGCTAACAGTGATTAGTTATTTTACCAGCACCAGGAGAGGAAACCAAACAACCACCACCACCTGATTTCCATATTCCACTCTACCTTCCTCCTCTCCCCTCCCCTTCTGTCCGGCCCCCTCTCCCTCCTCACTATCAATAGCTAGGCACCTGCTTCCTGCCACCACCACACAAAGAGAAGCTAGGCCCTCCGTGGCTGCCTGCACCTGTAAGTGCTTATACATGACGTACCCATGTTACCAACCCGTCATTTCTGAGCTTCAAACGCCGGCCATTAAGCTCTTAACAGGACACCACTGTTGTTGTCGTCGGAAGCTTCTGGATGGGACACTTTCCAAGACAGGGAAAGCGTTTCCAAACACCGAGGCAGAGCGGAGAACACGTTCAGGAATCAGCACCTCCAGTGTTAGCCAATAGCTGTGTGTCAGTGCTTTCAGCTTCCGCCAGCAGTTCAATGGAAATGGGAGAGGCAGTGTAGTGAGGCAATGTAGTGTGTGTAGTGTGTGTTGTAGTACAGTCAAGGATGGAAGGACAGGTGATTAATGCCAATGCAATGTTTCCCTGTTTACAGGAAAGTGGTATTGATTTGATTTAGGAGGGGGAAAGGTTAGTCTTTCCAGCCACTGGTTTTAGGTCAGCTGTGTGTGTGTGTGTGTGAGTGTGTGCGTGTGTGCGTGTGTGTGTGCGTGTGTGTGCGTGTGCGCGCGTGCGCGCGTGTGCGCGTGTGTGCGTGTGTGTGCGTGTGTGTGTGTGTGTGTGTGTGTGAGGGTGATGTGGGTAGTAATGACACCTCACTAGGGGGAGGTGGGGAATTGGTCAAGCAGGAAATAGAGACATTCTCTGGCTGGTTGCTGAGTGACGTTAGGCCTAATGCCGACGTGAAGTGGAGTGGACTTTCGATGGCAATCACATGTGGCATAGTCTGACACTCACTGCTCCATTAAACCATCTTAGCTGACAAACAGGTGGGTGGAGCATGTTGTGAGGTTTATGGTCAACCCTCTGCCACCTGAACTTGAGCTAGTGATTTGCAAGGTAGTCACAATAGTAGTGTAGCTTCCGCATGCACGTTTATTTTTCGATTATGATGATGCTATGCCCACTGGTGAAAAGATTCATGCATTTGGGGGATATTTAACAGCTATTATAATTTTTGTATATATAAAC
>NC_042962.1:43021549-43136549 GCF_901001165.1 Salmo trutta
GGGCCGAGCGCTGAGGCTCGGCCCGAGCCTTGGAGGCCTGATCCGGTGTGTAGCCTTCTCGCTGTATGTTAGAGGCTGGGGGTTGGGGGTTGAAGTGAACACTGTTGGCAATAAGGTGAGCAGCTGTGCAGTGCTGTGGATGAAAGAGGGATTATCAGGAGGCCTAGCGCTGTGTGCTTCTCATGCAGCATGTGTGTTGAGCTATATGTGTTTGTGTACACTGTGTGTGTGTATGTGTGTGTTTTGTGTGTGTGTGTGTGTGTACTTTATGTGTGCCTTTTCGTGTATGTGTGTGTGTGTGTGTGTGTACTTTATGTGTGCCTTTTCGTGTATGTGTGTGTGTGTGTGTGTGTGTGTGTGTGTGTGTGTGTGTGTGTGTGTGTGTGTGTGTCTCTTTATATGCGTGTGTTGAAAGGGGAGGACATTTTTGTGCCTGCAGCCGTTCCCTCCCTGTCTACCCAAGCAACCTGAATCGCTTGAGAAAGGAACTGGAGTGCATGCAAGTGAGATAATCAAGTAAATCAACTGTGTTCTGCAAGAATTTGTCTCTGCCTGACACATAAATATTATGCACATTAGGATCAGGCAGTGAAGCAAATATATATAAATGTAGTAGCAGTAATCCACAATGATATGGTGGTGCATATTTGTGTTCAGAGAGAGAGAGGGGGGAGGGAGGGAGTGGGGGGGGGGTCGAGAGAGAGAGAGACAGAGAGAGAAAGAGATGGAGAATGTGTGTGAGAGAGAAAGAGAGAGAGAATGTGTGTGAGAGAGAGAGAGAGAGAGAGAGCAAGAGAGAGAATGTGTGAGAGAGAGAGTGAGAGAGACAGGAAAAAGGAAAGGGAGAGAGGGAGCGTGTGTGATTCGATTGCACAGATGGGTCAGTGTGGTAGGTGTGAAGCACAGAGAGAGGGAAAGGTGAGGCCAAGACACGAGGACCGTGTGTTGGCGTGTGTACACAGTCACGCTCATTAGTATGCAACAACTCCTCTCCTTCCAAAGCCGATCATTTCTCTCCAAAAATGAAGAGAGAAATGGACAGAAAATGGTAAAAGGTAGATAGAGAAAAAAATTGAGGAAGACAGGGAGAGAGGAGAGAGAGAGAGTGCAGATAGAAAGAGGGAAAGAGAGGGAACAAGCAAATGATCGAGGGTGAGAGAAAGAGACAACAAGCAAGTTAAAGAGAGAGCGATAGAGAGAGAAAGAGAGAGAGAGAGAAAGAGAGAGGAAGAGAGAAAGTGAAAACGAGCAAGTTAAAGAGAGAGAGAGAGAGTGAAAGAGAGAGAGAGAGCGAAAGAGAGAGAGAGTAAGAGAGAGAGAGCGAAAGACAAAGCGAAAGACAGAGCGCGAAAGAGAAAGAGAACAAGTGAACAGAGCAGGCCTCCCTCTCGCCCCTCTGAAGTTGTTCCTCCTGAGCTTCCCAGCACGTGGTGACCTGTGCAACACCTTTACCAGGCCAGATGGTGGAGACAGGGGCGGCGAGAGCGGTAGAAATCTGCCAGAACAATCTGCTGCTAGCAGGTGTCAGCTAATTGTCTCTGAGGCTCAGGCTGCAATGAGCATGCCAACGCTACCTGAGTGGAAACAAATATCTTCATTTACCCCTAGTGCTCGTCAAGGGAGCAGCGCTTCCAAGAGCTGGAACATAACAAGGAACCGAGGAGAGAGGGAGGAGAGGAGAGAGCGAAAGAGAGGAGAGGAGGCACAAGTGTGGCTTTGTCAATTAAAAGAAAGGCTGCAGTGTTCCTAGTGTTCCCATTCTGTGATGCTTCCCCACAGATCTAAATAGAAAAGACACAAAGGACAATTTACATCAATATAGAAGTTCATATATATATATATATATATATATATATATATATATATATATATATATTTTACAATCGACATGTTTTATTCAAAAAGGAGTTTTAGGTTTTATTTGTTTATTTTTTCAGACCTGAAAGAAATATATTGTACAAGGATGCCCTCATTGAATATGATGCGTTCATTGAATTTGCCCATGAAGATAGAGGCTTGATAAACACAAAACAGAGAAGTGGGCGAATAGAAGGGAATAGAACGTCCTAGCGCTTCTATTGTGCACGCCTGTCCACTATTCCTAACCTCCGTCAGGTTGTAGGGACACAGAAACTGCAGGGGGCAGTATCAAATGTGTTAAACTAGGCATGTTCCAATGTCTCCCCATTTTTTGCATCTTTCAACAAAGGAGAGAGAGAGCTTATCTGGGATGCAGTGAGAACTGGAAGACATGTGTCCCACTACACCCATACAAACAGAACCGTTCGTTTTACTGTAGTCTGATTTATTTCGGCTGTGGTTTGGCTTGATGCTTCATGGACTCCAACACTCCCTTTGTGTATTTGCGAAAAGAGATGAGATGTTTGTCTGAGAGGCCCTTCCAAATGATTGTGTCTGACCAGAAAGAGGAGAGAGAAAGCCTTTGTCTTTCAGTACACTTGTAAACCAGTCTATTTTAGTCTGAGGTTTTGGTACATGCTAATATTTTTCAGATGGTATTGTGCAATCACGCTACTTTAAAATATATGGACATGTTTGCTCTATCCAAAATTACAACCAACTGATTTCAGCGTTACCGGAGGAGGCAAGTGGAATGGGAGAAGGTAGGGAACTTGTTTGTCTGCCCTTTATTAAATACCAAAATTAGAAGATTTTTTTTGTAGTAAATAGAAAATATCATTTCATTTGAGGACCAAACTGTTGACAGTGGCGCCATACAGGTTGCAAAATAGTTGGGAAGAGATTTTTGATGTGCCCATTCCATAAACACACTCAAAACTATGTTTGATTCAAAACGTAGAGTTTCAGTTTAAATTATTAGACAAAATTCTTGCCACCAACAGAATGCTATGTATATGGGGCATACAACCATCTCAGCTCTGTAGATTTTGCTGCAAAGAGACAGAATCATTAGATCACTTTTTCTGGTATTGCTTGTTTCTGGTCACAGGTTCACGATTGGCTGAAATATCACAACATTTACCTAAAATTAACCCTACAAATAGCACTGTTAGTCAACCAATCAACAATATAATAATACTTTTTGAAAAAATATTTATCTTGAACGTACGATCTGTAGATACTATGCGATTAGAAAGGTTCAGAATTTATGTTAAACATCACAGCACAGTTGAAAGATACATGGAAATCATAAGAGGGAAATGTATGGCCATAGGTGGGATGGACTGAGAGTAGCTGAGAGGTGGGTTTAAAGGCTCATGTTTAATGTTCTGTAATAGTTATAACTAAAATCACATTATTTAGGTGTTTGGGTACTATCTATCCGGATGTGTATCAAGGCACAAGAAGAGACCCAAATGCAGACACAGGAGGCAGATGGTTGGAGTCTTACAATGTTTATTAATCCAAAGGGGTAGGCAAGAGAATGGTCGTGGACAGGCAAAAAGGTCAAAACCAGATCAGATTCCAGGAAGGACAGAGTGGCAGACAGGCTCGTGGTAAAGGCAGGCAGAATGGTCAAGCAGGTGGGTACAAAGTCCAGAAACAGGCAAGGGACAAAACCAGGAGGACTAGAAAAAGGAGAATGCAAAAAGCAGGAGAATGGGAAAAATGCTGGTTGACTTGGAAACATACAATACGAACTGGCACAGAGAGACAGGAAACACAGGGATAAATACACTGGGGAAAATAAGCGACACATGGACGGGGTGGAGACAATCACAGGAACAGGTGAAACAGATCAGGGCGTGACAATGTGATGTATGTCAAGTAACTATATTCTTGCTATGTAACTACTGTGAAAAAGATAAAGAAAAAAGTGCCATTTATTTAAAATGTGTATAGAATGTACATGTAACGCCCCCAAAAATAATTCTCGTAAATATGCATTTAAAAAAATCATACTGCTGCTGTATTGCATTATCGTTTCCTGCTTTTACACACATACACACAACTACACACACACACACACACACACACACACACACACACACACACACACACACACACACTCACTCACTCACACACACACACATACACACACACACACACACACACACACACACACACACACACACACACACACACACACACACACACACACACACACTGTGGGAGAGAGAGGTCTAATCTATTTTTAAATCTCCACGAGGAGGGAACAAGGTCTTTAAAAGCATCCCTGGACTCCGATTGATCCCTACCCCGTGCTCGCCTCTTCCCATGCTCCAGTCCATTAAGGCTTGCCACTGTGTGCAACACATGTTACTGCGGTAATGTTTCCATAACGGTTTCCGTCTCCTGCTCCCTCCTAGCCTCCAGTTCCTAACCATAAGGAACCAAATCAGGTTAGAGCCTGCTGCTTTTCAAAAAGCTCCTGTAGAGATCTGAGTTCTGACTTATCTATGCCTGCATCCGAAATGGTACCCCATTCACTACATAGTCCACTACTTTTAGCCCCGGTAAACACCTAGTGTGATCCCTATCCCCTCTCCCCCTTTCCCCACTCCTCGGCCCTGTACTCCCCTCTCCCCTCCTTCACCTTGTACTTTCACTTAATCCATTCCTCTCGTGTCAGATATTGCCATTAGCCTGATGAGACGCCATTAGCTAATCAAACACCTACTGGCTTCCGTCTCCCTCGGACAAGCTGGAGGATGATGGTTCATGGTGTGGCATGGTGTTGGGTAGTGTGTTGCATGCAGGGCGTCAGTACTATACAGGCCACAGAAAGGCTGAGAAAGAGGCAGCAGAGTATCACTCCCTCCCAGTACCGATGACGGGCTGTCTGAATGGAAGTCGTGCTGTCACAGCAAAGTCAAACCCAAAATCTACTAACAGTGCTGAGCAGCGAGGACCTTCTGTACCCCCAGCCATAGATATGCTGATGATGAAGATGATGATGATGGTGATGATAACGATTATTTTTTGTAGTAGAAGTATTGTGATTAGTATTAGCTGTAGTAGTATTTGTATTCATATTAGTAGAATACAATGTAGTTGTATCAGTGGAAGCTCCTCAGAGGAGGAAGGGTAGGACCATCCTCCTCAGTGACATTTCATAAAAATTAAAATAGTGAAACATTAAAAAAGTGTTCCTTTTTAGATAATACTATACTAAATATATTCGTATGTCACCAAATAATTGATTAAAATACACTGTTTTGCAATGAAGGTCTACAGTAACTTCAACAGCACTGACTGGGGTTGCAAAATGGTGTAGCCGGAGGACAACTAGCTTCCGTCCTCCTCTGGCTACATTGACTTCAATACAAAACCTAGGAGGCTCGTAGGCCTCACCCCCTTCTATAGACTTACATGGTAATTATGACCACTTCCGGAGGACGTCCTCCAACCAATAAAAGCTTTTGCAGTTTGAACTAACATGTTGTCCATCCAATCAAAGAATTAGGATCAGAGAATGAACCTAGTGAGTTGTATTGTGATTGTGCCACAGAGCATATTATGGGGGTTCTATTTGTTGAAGTACCCCTTTGATTCTCTAGGGTACACGGAAAAGGTGCAAATTAAAAGCTATGGTCTGAGATCAGTTTCATGAAGAAGAATGAAAAGGTGAGAGCATTCAATACCAACTGGTATCAAAAGTATAGCTGGTATACCGGGAGCATTTCATCAGGCCGCCTGTATTGCTGGCCTTGCCTGGTTTTTGGCAAGTCTGAGCCTTGGTTGAAAGGTGGGTACAGTAACCTTAATAACATTGATCGTTCAGCTAAACAAAAACAAAAAAAAAGCAGGGCATGCAAGAATTTGCTTTTAGAGGACACTACGAGAGGGAATGTTCCGTTAACAAGGGCTACTACAAGGAGCTTGCAGAGGTAATTACACGATACGATGCTTTACTTGCTGAACATATCAAACTTTAGACTTTTCTGGGATGTCGAAAACAATTCTGAATGATTTGATAGCCTCCATTGCATCATCCATTAAAAATGTGATTAAAGAGAGAGGTTGACGCAGCGCATTTTTTCGTGTGCCCTCAGGTAGACTTTCCACTTTCCTCCGGTATTTATTTAGCAAAGATGATAACACATAATCACTCCGGACAGACACAAGCAAAAAACTCATGACATAAATATTGCAGCAGCCTAGGTTACACCTAAACATTCGAAATCTGACGTGCTGTATCGGATGAAAACGAGACGATTTTTCAGTCTGATCAACTGTTAAAAACTGCCCACCGCTCTGGGACCTATGGTACCACCAGTCTGCTTGCAGTGTCAGTTATTGTCAGGTATGTTGATGATCAGGGCTTTATTCAGGAACGTTTCTTGGGATACTTTAATGTGTCAAGTGGGCGAGATGCGCAGTCTATGTTTGACTTTATGAATTTTGAGATGTCTGAGTTTAATTCATAGAGAAACCTGTTGTCCAAATCTACAATGGCGCAGCTGTAAAGGAAAATATCTGCTATTTGTATTTACAGCTAAGTCAAATCAAATCAAATCAAATTTATTTATATAGCCCTTCGTACATCAGCTGAAATCTCAAAGTGCTGTACAGAAACCCAGCCTAAAACCCCAAACAGCAAGCAATGCATGTGAAAGAAGCACGGTGGCTGGGAAAAACTCCCTAGGAAAAACTCCTGAGAAAGGCCAAAAACCTAGGAAGAAACCTAGAGAGGAACCAGGCTATGAGGGGTGGCCAGTCCTCTTCTGGCTGTGCCGGGTGGATATTATAACAGAACATGGTCAAGATGTTAAAATGTTCGTAAATGACCAGCATGGTCAAATAATAATAATCATAGTAATTGTCGAGGGTGCAACAAGCACGTCCGGTGAACAGGTCAGGGTTCCGTAGCCGCAGGCAGAACAGTTGAAACTGGAGCAGCAGCATGGCCAGGTGGACTGGGGACAGCAAGGAGTCATCATGCCAGGTAGTCCTGAGGCATGGTCCTAGGGCTCAGGTCCTCCGAGAGAAAGAAAGAAAGAGAGAAAGAGAGAATTAGAGAGAGCATATTTACATTCACACAGGACACCGGATAAGACAAGAGAATACTCCAGATGTAACAGACTGACCCTAGCCCCCCGACACATAAACTACTGCAGCATAAATACTGGAGGCTGAGACAGGAGGGATCAGAAGACACTGTGGCCCCATCCGATGATACCCCCGGACAGGGCCAAACAGGCAGGATATAACCCCACCCACTTTGCCAAAGCACAGCCCCCACACCACTAGAGGGATATCTACAACCACCAACTTACCGTCCGAAGACAAGGCCGAGTATAGCCCACAAAGATGTCCGCCACGGCACAACCCAAGGGGGGGGCGCCAACCCAGACAGGAAGACCACGTCAGTGGCTCAACCTACTCAAGTGACGCACCCCTCCCATGGACGGCATGGAAGAACACCAGTAAGTCAGTGACTCAGCCCCTGTAAAAGGGTTAGAGGCAGAGAATCCCAGTGGGAAGAGGGGAACCGACAAGGCAGAGACAGCAAGGGCGGTTCGTTGCTCCAGCCTTTCCGTTCACCTTCACACTCCTGGGCCAGACTATACTTAATCATAGGACCTACTGAAGAGATAAGTCTTCAGTAAAGACTTAAAGGTTGAGACTGAGTCTGCGTCTCTCACATGGGTAGGCAGACCATTCCATAAAAATGGAGCTCTATAGGAGAAAGCCCTACCTCCAGCCGTTTGCTTAGAAATTCTATGGACAATTAGGAGGCCTGCGTCTTGTGACCGTAGCGTACGTGTAGGTATGTACGGCAGGACCAAATCGGAAAGATAGGTAGGAGCAAGCCCATGTAATGCTTTGTAGGTTAGCAGTAAAACCTTGAAATCAGCCCTTGCCTTAACAGGAAGCCAGTGTAGGGAGGCTAGCACTGGAGTAATATGATCAAATTTTTTGGTTCTAGTCAGGATTCTAGCAGCCGTATTTAGCACTAACTGAAGTTTGTTTAGTGCTTTATCCGGGTAGCCGGAAAGTAGAGCATTGCAGTAGTCGAGCCTAGAAGTAACAAAAGCATGGATTCATTTTTCTGCGTCATTTTTGGACAGAAAGTTTCTGATTTTTGCAATGTTACGTAGATGGAAAAAAGCTGTCCTTGAAGCAGTCTTGATATGTTCTTCAAAAGAGAGATCAGGGTCCAGAGTAACGCCGAGGTCCTTCACAGTTTTATTTGAGACGACTGTACAACCATCCAGATTAATTGTCAGATTCAACAGAAGATCTCTTTGTTTCTTGGGACCTAGGACAAGCATCTCTGTTTTGTCCGAGTTTAAAAGTAGAAAATTTGCAGCCATCCACTTCCTTATGTCTGAAACACAGGCTTCTAGCGAGGGCAATTTTGGGGCTTCACCATGTTTCATTGAAATGTACAGCTGTGTGTCGTCCGCATAGCAGTGAAATTTAACATTATGTTTTCGAATGACATCCCCAAGAGGTAAAATATATAGTGAAAACAATAGTGGTCCTAGAATGGAACCTTGAGGAACACCGAAATTTACAATTGATTTGTCAGAGGACGAACCATTCACAGAGACAAACTGATATCTTTCCGACAGATAAGATCTAAACCAGGCCAGAACTTGTCCATGTAGACCAATTTGGGTTTCCAATCTCTCCAAAAGAATGTGGTGATCGATGGTATCAAAAGCGGCACTAAGATCTAGGAGCATGAGGACAGATGCAGAGCCTCGGTCTGACGTCATTAAAAGGTCATTTACCACCTTCACAAGTGCAGTCTCAGTGCTATGATGGGGTCTAAAACCAGACTGAAGCGTTTCGTATACATTGTTTGTCTTCAGGAAGGCAGTGAGTTGCTGCGCAACAACTTTTTCTAAAATTTTTGAGAGGAATGGAAGATTCGATATAGGCCGATAGTTTTTTTATAATTTCTGGGTCAAGATTCGGCTTTTTCAAGAGAGGCTTTATTACTGCCACTTTTAGTGAGCTTGGTACACATCCGGTGGATAGAGAGCCGTTTATTATGTTCAACATAGGAGGGCCAAGCACAGGAAGCAGCTCTTTCAGTAGTTTAGTTGGAATAGGGTCCAGTATGCAGCTTGAGGGTTTGGAGGCCATGATTATTTTCATCATTATGTCAAGAGATATAGGACTAAAACACTTTAGTATCTCCCTTGATCCTAGGTCCTGGCAGAGTTGTGCAGACTCAGGACAATGGAGCCCTGGAGGAATACCCAGATTTAAAGAGGAGTCCGTAATTTGCTTTCTAATGATCATGATCTTTTCCTCAAAGAAGTTCATAAATTTATTACTGCTGAAGTGAAAGCCATCCTCCATTTGCAAATGCTGCTTTTTAGTTAGCTTTGCGACAGTGTCAAAAAGAAATTTCGGATTGTTCTTATTTTCCTCAATTAAGTTGGAAAAATAGGATGATCGTGCAGCAGTGAGGGCTCTTCGATACTGCGCGGTACTGTCTTTCCAAGCTAGTCGGAAGACTTCCAGTTTAGTGTGGCGCCATTTCCGTTCCAATTTTCTGGAAGCTTGCTTCAGAGCTCGTGTATTTTCTGTATACCAGGGAGCTAGTTTCTTATGACAGATGTTTTTAATTTTTAGGGGTGCAACTGCATCTAGGGTATTGCGCAAGGTTAAATTGAGTTCCTCGGTTAGGTGGTTAACTGATTCTTGTCCTCTGACGTCCTTGGGTAGGCAGAGGGAGTCTGGAAGGGCATCAAGGAATCTTTGGGTTGTCTGAGAATTTATAGCACGACTTTTAATCTTCCTTGGTTGGGGTCTGAGCAGATTATTTGTTGCAATTGTAAACGCAATAAAATGGTGGTCCGATAATACAGGATTATGAGGAAAAACATTAAGATCCACAACATTTATTCCATGGGACAAAACTAGGTCCAGAGTATGACTGTGGCAGTGAGTAGGTCCAGAGACATGTTGGACAAAACCCACTGAGTCGATGATGGCTCCGAAAGCCTTTTGGAGTGGGTCTGTGGACTTTTCCATGTGAATGTTAAAGTCACCAAAAATTAGAATATTATCTGCTATGACTACAAGATCCGATAGGAATTCAGGGAACTCAGTAAGGAACACTGCATATGGCCCAGGAGGCCTGTAAACAGTAGCTATAAAAAGTGATTGAGTAGGCTGCATAGATTTCATGACTAGAAGCTCAAAAGACGAAAACGTCATTGTTTTTTTTTTTGTAAATTGAAATTTGCTATCGTAAATGTTAGCAACACCTCCGCCTTTGCCGGATGCACGGGGGGTATGGTCACTAGTGTAACCAGGGGTGAGGCCTCATTTAACACAGTAAATTCATCAGGCTTAAGCCATGTTTCAGTCAGGCCAATCACATCAAGATTATGATCAGTGATTAGTTCATTGACTATAACTGCCTTGGAAGTGAGGGATCTAACATTAAGTAACCCAATTTTGAGATGTGAAGTATCACAATCTCTTTCAATAATGGCAGGAATGGAGGAGGTCTTTATACTAGTAAGATTACTGAAGCGAACACCGCCATTTTTAATTTTGCCCAACCTAGATCGAGGCACAGACACGGTCTCAATGGGGAAAGCTGAGCTGACTACGCTAACTGTGCTAGTGGCAGACTCCACTAAGCTGGCAGGCTGGCTAACAGCCTGTTGCCTGGCCTGCACCCTATTTCATTGTGGAGCTAGAGGAGTTAGAGCCCTGTCTATGTTCGTAGATAAGATGAGAGCACCCCTCCAGCTAGGATGGAGTCCGTCACTCCTCAGCAGGCCAGGCTTGGTCCTGTTTGTGGGTGAATCCCAGAAAGAGGGCCAGTTATCTACAAATTCTATCTTTTGGGAGGGGCAGAAAACAGTTTTCATCCAGCGATTGAGTTGTGAGACTCTGCTGTAGAGCTCATCACTCCCCCTAACTGGGAGGGGGCCAGAGACAATTAATCGATGCCGACACATCTTTCTAGCTGATTTACATGCTGAAGCTATGTTGCGCTTGGTGACCTCTGACTGTTTCATCCTAACATCGTTGGTGCCGACGTGGATAACAATATCTCTATACTCTCTACACTCGCCAGTTTTAGCTTTAGCCAGCACCGTCTTTAGATTAGCCTTAACGTCGGTAGCCCTGCCCCCTGGTAAACAGTGTATGATCCCTGATTAAGAGGTGATGACAACTTAACTCCACTACCATTACCATCCATACCATCAACTTTCTCCTGACATGAACTGAAGCCATGTCTCATGTGCCCGATCATCCCCTGGCACATTGGATGTTTCCTCTCCAAGCACTGTGAGTACCCCTATCAATTTTCTCTCATTACTGTATGTAGAGTCAATTAGATACACAATCACATTATTACACATCAATGATTTCACTCCTTGCTTAGACTAACTCATTCTTAGCTCTTTTGTCTAACTGTGTAGTGTGTCGTCTTACATTTTTTGCCTTCCCAGTCAAATCCTGTCCTGCACTGGTCAAGCCTCTGAACACCTCAACTCATGCATCATACCCTCATTCAATCACTGCTGTGATCCCTTCCCATTCCCCATAACATATACATGTCTTTATTAAATGCTTTAGGTTAAAATCATTCGTTTTTGACAATTTTTTAAACATACTTTGTCGTCTCCGTGCATTCCGCGACTATACCGTAGGTCTCCCATCCTCCTCAATTTTTCAAGTCACCAGCCTCCACTGCTTTGCATAATTATTATTACGACTAATAGCGATAAAGCTTGAGCCAATTCTTAATTTGAAAGCTAATACTTCCACATTATACGCATTTTTGTGTTCAATGCACCACATCTGGAAGGCCTTGTGAGAGTGAATAGGGTTTGGCTGACCCCAGGTGTGACCACAGAGAGACACAGCAAATACAATAATTATGGTCTTCTCCCCTTCTCGCCTGCGCCCCACCAGCCTCGAGCCCGTCGAGCACATCTCCTGTGGTGTGTTAAGTACTGAGGGATGCCCCCACATTGTTTGTGCCACAGTGGGTTCCTGAATGCTTACAGCAGGCCCAGCCCGCCTTCTGGCTATTTGTCATGTGTCAATCACTCACACTACAGGCCCATGAGCACTACTGTGGCCACCGCAGCCAATCAATAGAGAGGCCTGGTTATGAAAACAGAGACATAAGAAGTCCCTATTGGTTAGCTAGAATTCAAAGTCCCATTGGCCAGCTAGAACGCTAAGTCCCCATTGGTTTGTTAATTGATTGGTTGAGTGTCATGAGGTGCATCTGATGCACTTGTTACAGTATAACCGATACCTTTTGGGTTGATCCTGAAGTACGTTTCTTTGTTGCCAAACACCAGGATATTTGTGGGCATTTTATAAACAGTGAATTAGATGTTGAAAAAAAAACTGATTGAAATATATTGTTGAACATAACCTGAACGATCGCCTTTCCAACTACTACGCAGCAGCTGCGTTTCATTTCCATTTTCCACCGCTAAAACATGAACTAGTGAAGGTTTAGTTTCCTGGTTTCCGCTTTGCATGTGTGCGAGCCATTTTACAGGCACCACTGTATAACGGAGTGTTGATCCAGTTATTTTACGCCGTTTTTTTTATACGACAGGGTTTATTGTGCGTTACGTTGTAGCCCATTCCTCTCCGCTCCTACAATACCCAGCCATGTGTAATTACAGTGCTGTCTGAGCAGAGCAGCAAGATGGAGCAATAGGTGAAAAAGAAAAATCCACAGGCACACTTGATTTATGAAGCCCTGCACTGTATCAAAGTCCTAATCTTTCCCGCTTACCTTACCTCGGGGGCAAAGTTACTGGAGAACATGCTTATGATTAGAGCTGGGGTTGAGACTGCCCTCGGCCCCCAGTCTGGCCGTAGGACTCAGGGAGCAGAGAGAGCACAGAGCTCTGAACTAGACTAGCCATGGCTGGAATGCGGCCAACAGGGTGAGAGCAGGGTAGACCATCCCAAAAGGTTCTAAACCTAACATTTTCATCAGTTAAAAAAAAAAAAAAAAGATTTCATAATATGAGTAATATGATATGCCCAGTATGAATATCCAACTGTATTCTAAATTGATACCGAATCGGAGTGAGAAAACATGATGAAACAAGAATACTTACTCAATCTGCTGCGATTATGATGTAGAAAAGGCAAAGCACACAATAACGTGAATTAGAAAAATAGTATATCTTTTTTTATATTGAATAGATATATATTTTGGGTAATTGAAGTATGATGATTGCACCATAAGCTCTGTGGCCCGACCACACAGCTGTCTGCGGCACTCCGTTCTGTTGGAGACAGATCTGTGTGTTTAACTGTTTATTCTCATATTACCTACGCCCACATTAAAACAAGTCAAGTGCATCATTCCAATATGGTGTCATCTGCTCCCTGCGCCGCACAGGTGCTGTGGCGCTGCAGAGAGCACGTCTGACAAGATCTACTGACATTAAGGTCAAGCCCAGTAAATACTCAAAGCCAGCCCTCATTGCCATAAAAAAAGGGACAGATTCAAATGTACAGTACTGCGTTGATGTAGTTCTGTTTCACCACAAGCAAAGGAATGAGTGAATCCACAGTATTCTCCCTGACAGAATGTCTGAAAGAAGCAAATAGTGGATATGATGCCTTTCAATGTAGTGATCGCAGAAGAAGCTGATATCAAATATGTTAAAATGCTCCTCTACTTGGCTAACCAATAACAGCACTGTCTCAGATTCAGATGACACCATCACATTTTTGCTATAATTGCATCCAACCTTTTTACAAAACCTTAATGTAATAGCCACAGACTCCCATTTGATATGTTAATGTTGAGACTGTGATTCATCAGCTAGGCGTCTCATTTGAGTATGAAATTAGCACTGGCTAATGAGCTACGCTGTGGACACTTTTTCTGCCTTTCTGCCTGTGGCCAACGCCTCAGTCTACATGTGCACTTTTCAGCGACTGTTGCCGTGGAAGCATTTGTACATTTTATGGTCACTAAACATTCAAGAGCAATTGTAAATGATCGCCGCTTTGCTGCCTTCACAGCCGACCGGCCGCGTTGCAGCGTGATCGTGGCCCTGATGAATTTTCATTTGCTAATTGGTGATGCAGTATCATCATTCTGGTTTGTGAAATGAACATTATTAAAATGTATGGCTGTCAATCCGTTGGCCTTTGAGCTGGGCTGTTTAGCAAGTCACTGATGATGTTGGGACCTTAGCTGGGTATCGGTAGGCTGGACATCAAACAAAGGATTTTAGGAATGACCTTTGATCGCTGAGGGCATGTTTGATCAAAAGAGGTTGTATTTGCAATTCAGTGTTTCCCCCCCCTCTTTATAATGTAATCTATTACCTGTATGTTTGTATTACAGATTACATTAAATGTAACTCACCAAATTTGAATCTTTGCGCTACCTGCCTGTGCAGTGGTGCGATGATGGAGTTGCACAATCACAGTATAAATGGTACCATTTCTGACTCTAGCAAATGATGTTACCTCACTGGTATCTTCCTTCTCCAGTAACATCACATTGATTCACAATAGCATTTTGTAAACCATGCGAAAGAATATAGAACTTGTTTTCCAGGGATGTCACCCATTGAACCCTTTTCACTGTAGGGAATTCACACAGCTCAATTGTTACGACAAGGTAAAATGTTTATTCCTATTAGTGTGCTCCCACACAGAGATATGATATTGACCCAGGGTTTGCTTGAATCTCTGATCGGTGATCACAAATTACAGCTGGCATATGGATGCTGTTGGTTGCTTTCACAGAGTGGAAACATCAGTGAGTCTTGTGAGGAAGAAATCAATAGGGTCTGGTGGAGATGTTAGGTAAGTTGTCCCTAACGCCTGCTTTGGGGACAGGCGCCGTTGTTTAATAGGACTCTGCTCATTCAGATCAATGCAATGGAGCGTTCCCCATTCTGTTGTTATAATCAATGGGATTCTTTGACGTAACAAGTACTGTACTGACTGCTGGAGAGGTGCAATTATAATCATGTTTAAAATGCATTTTTTTAACATCAGTTGATCAATTTTGGTCAACATTATTTTAGAATAGAGCAGTAAACCACCAAATATACCTGTTTTCCAGTACTTTATTTGACAGTTTGTAGCTGCTCATAACTGTGAAGTAAAATCATACTGTAACAGCTTCTACCTGGAAAAAGGCCTTTGAAAATAACTGTCCACCTGAGGGTTTTTACTGAGGAAAACTAACTCATTTACACGAGAGAGAGAGAGAGAGAGCGAGAGCAAGAGAAAGCGAGAGGACGAGAGAGAGGTAGGAAAAGAGTGAGTATAAGCGCAGAAATGCATACCATGTTCCAAATGTCATGAAAGTTGCCAGTTGATTAATTTGACCCTGATTCTCCTTTTAATCTGGGGGGGGGGGGGGTGTATCTACATGGCTTCTCTCCAGTCGATATTGATGTGATCCACGTCGAGCCTCTGTACTCCCAGGTATGACTAACTGCTATCTTGTTCCTGTGAATCCTCTGTCATTTATCTTGCTCCGCTATGCCGGCAGGCTGGCTGCACAGCACGACAGCACACAGTGACAATAATTTGCTCTGATCGGCCCCCTCTGCCTACCTCGCTGTTACAAATGCCCATCGATTATCATACAGTAGTGTTATTGACTGGCCATGGCTCATGCGTTGCAGGCAGCCCGCAACCTCCTTTTTTTGTACAGTGCCTCCTGTAATATAAATGTTCTGCCTATGCATCTAAACATCTATATTTGAAATTATAGAATATCCTTAGTTCAGGTTTGATCATATTTTTTAGTAATGTTGGCCTGGATAAGATTACCTTTTAAAATATATTTTTTTTACATTAAAATACACAAAGTGTGTTTTATTTGTGTATTTAACTTGGATCCTTACTATGTTATATGTGAGAACTAGACCGTAGTAAGTACCAACACGAGTATCCACTTCAGCCTGACTTTGTGTGCCCCACAAATGGAGTGTGTACAATAGTGATGACTGCCGTTTAATCAGTCCTATTGATTGGTCTGCACTGTTCTGTTCTGCAGCTTGGGGAGAGGAGTGTTAAAAACAAGAGGGAGGTTTTGATTCCCCTGTTGGAGTTACATTAACAGTGCTCTCCCTGCTCTTCTGCCTCCCCAGCTCTTCCCTCTAACCCTTCTGGAACACCATTGTGCTTTTTTCAATCAATACCTGAGGCAATTTCTCAAATTGAAAGGAAAAAATAGGTTTGCTTGCTGCATCTTCACCGCCGTCCTCTGTCTTCCCTGTGGTGATTCTATGGAACTCATTTATATACAGTAGTTGGTGGGAAAAGTGATCACAGTCGGAATCAAAGTTGAAGACAGTGTGACTCCTGGGCTCTAATAAAAACGCTGATCATCACCATCACCCAAATTCAGAGTTCAAACGCAGGCAGTGGTAATAGCCTTGGTTTAAACCCCAATATCAGCTGTTAGAAAGCTCCGCCTTCGATGAGAATTTCTCGGATTGCCTGAGGCCCGCACGACCGTTGGACAACATCGTTGGCTGCTTGACGCCACTGACTCTCTCTTCCCTTCTCTTTGCACACCTCCGTCATTCTGTGGTCTTAGGGACCTTTATTTCTTCTTATCCAGCCGCCTGCCTGGGTTACCACGTTTCAAAGACCGTCAATGTTTGGATATGAGTCATTTCAAGTATTTTTTTTCTCTCCCTTTTTTTTCAGACCAGCACCTTATAATCACTCCTGGAACACCTTTGAAGTGGTGGCAGTTCAACGTGTATCAGGGAGGCAGTGTGAAAGCCCCAGCGCCTCGACGTTCCAGTCATTTTGTGTAATTGGTCCTGTCTAACCTAACGTAGACTTGGAACTAGCCGAGGAAGCTGGACTTTATTAGTCGGCTTCAATCGCAGGCAGGTTGGTTGGTTTGCTGAGGGAATGACTGTCTGTTCCAGCCTCACAGACACACCAGGTGCATCATTAAACAGATAGGGTGTCAAAGACAGACTGGGTAGCTGTACAAAAGTATACGGATAAGAAATGCAATTACAGAAAGAAAATGTTATGTAATACACGCTGCACCAAACAGTAGTCTACAATGAGGTCTAACATCATTGTGCTATTCAGGAACAATACAACTTTTTTTTTTTAGCATTTTGACTGTCGTTTCATTCTTAAATAACCAACTTTAATAATCAGTCCCAGAGACTCCCATTTCCTATATCCTGTGATGACCCCCTGTAAAATGAGCATACTCCAATTAGAAATAGGATCATAATGCCATACATAGCCAGGATAGTGTAGCATCTTCTTATGGTCTCATTATCTACCGGAGCATCTGTGACTACATGGATGGGAGCCTCCTGACTCCAGTGTGGGCAGGTGTGCGTGTTGGGGAAGGATGTCCAGGCCTTATGGGAACATTGATACTGCAGGAGCAGCAACGCATCCATCAAAGGTCAACAAAGAGGGCTCTCTAACGATATACCTTTACAATATATAGATATCTTGGCAACCTATGCTGTGAGAAACCCTGTCTGTCTCGATATGGAAATCATTTGTCAAAGTGTGGAATTGGTTAACAGTTTCATGCAACACCTTGGAGCAAAAGCTGACATTCTGTAAAGTGCAGATATTCCAGCAGTACCTTGTTTAGCCTGTACTCCTGTACAGATTGTAGTTGAGCTGTCAATTCAAACCTGTTTTCCCAGCGCATGCCGGCAGCTGAAATGAGTGCCACTGTGGTACATTATAATCTTTTCTAATAGATGCTAATGTAGAAACACCTGTCACACAGGATGGCTCAGTACAGCACTCCCTGTCATATAATCCTAAGAAGCTTACACATGGTAATACCAGGTATTTCAGGCATAAATACGCATATATGCGCTCACGTAATGTTTTATAGAAGTTCTGGACATGTAGGGACATATTTTAAAAATAATAATATGAAAGCATTTATTTATTTTTCCTTTCCAAGCATAATAGCGAATATAGGGAATATCTTATACTAAACCAGCACAGACGTAAAAAAAAACACACTTGCAGATACAGTGTGTATTTATATACATTGTGAACAGATTAAACATGAATTCCCCATGACCATTTTTCATTGCATTTGGTGACACACTTTCAAGATAAGCAGGGGCCCTTATTGATGCTAAAGCCACTACTGGGGCTTAACTCTGCTATCTGTCTTATAATTCCTTTCTTTCTCTTTATAAAACCAAACTCGCCTCTTCTCTCCCCCTCCTCCCCCCACCTCCTCTATCCCCCTCCACCTCTCCTCCGCCACTCGATGACAGTCGGATCCGTAAATGAGTGAGTCTGCACCTGACAGAGCCACCCAGGAGTTCTGCTATTTTCGAACGTCTAAGGAGCTCATTAAGCCAAGGTGTGATCAGCACCGTTTCTGCTTAGGTGATGCTACCGGCTTCCGCACCTTGCTAACCGCACCATCCAGTAAATGTTATTCACTGTTAAAAGAAGGGAAGGGAGGAGATGGAGAGGAAGGAAAGACAACTGAGCCTTCAACAGCCCGTTCTCTCTCTCTCTCTCTCTCTCTCTCTCTCTCTCTCTCTCTCTCTCTCTCTCTCTCTCTCTCTCTCTCCTCTCCTCTCTCCATCTCAGTCCCTGAAGGATCACCTCAGTCTCAATTGTCAGACTTGCTAGAGTCCCTGTCTGACATCGGGCCATCAAGTTAGCAGTGAATTTCACTGCGTTGCCATCATGTAATATCATATTGCACTGCCACTCCGGTGAAGAGAGAGAAAGCTGTTCTGATACACGCTTCTATTCTCCCCCTACCTCTCTCTGACTGTTGTAGATTTTTGATTAGACTTGAGAATACAATCTTTCGCCCGAGCTCCAATTCCCATTGCAGGACTCACACGCCAATGAGACATTGACGGATGTCTTTTTCTGTCCACCGGAGAGCTTGTTGACGTAGCGGCTCTGACATGCTGTACTCCAGCTACGTCTCTGACACACACACAAGCATACTAACACACTCCAGTTACATCTCTGAAACGGGCCGCCTGCCGCCAGAGCAGAGCCGCATGCCGCTCAACGCCGTGCCGCCGTCACCGGGGAGCATGCTGGGATACGCTGCGGTGATTCACCTATTACAGCTGGTTTTGTTGACGTGTCGCCCCCCCCCCCCCCTGACTGTGGCATATACACCTCCTGCAACACCGGCTGCTCGAGAAAACAGCAAAGGGAACGGGAGGCACACCACTCAGCAGATGTAGGTAATAGTCGACGGGGAGAAGAAGTCCTGTCTTATCTATTAGACAGCTGAGAAATGTAAAGAGAGATGTTTAAATCAACCTTGTACCTTCCTCCTAGAGGCACAATAGAGAGAAAAATAGAGAGATTAACATGAAATGCTGCTCACGGCTGAACTGCTGCTCAAACTGAACTGCCAGGTAGACAGAGAGAGTACAAGCAGCAGTCAAATGTCTTATCCCTCTCCGCCTAAAGCACTAATCGGGTTTGAAGTACTGTAGTACAGCCAGGTACGTCTAGGTGCTTTGAATGTGTACGCATTTCCCTGACATTTATCCTTTCTTAAACCTATAGAGCTAATATAATCTAATTAATGACTATTTTCTATCGGAGCCAACCACAAACCACCACAGCCACTCCAGAGACAAAGACGGTTCCCCAGTCACTATGCCCTGAAACCATTGTTGCCCAGTCTGTACGCTGAAATTATTTCCATTGAACATGATCATTTTTACCATATTGGCTTTGACACCTTATGAATCCTTTGATATCGGGGTCAATAAGCTGACTGTAATTAAAAAGTACTCTCCCCCTACATATCCCTGAGCAAAACAACACATAAAAGGCCATTGGGTGAGTCGGTGGACCCATCATTAGGAAATCAATTCTTAACACAAAAAGGGCTGGTTTACCAGACACAGTTAAGCCTAGTGTGAGGGTAAAAAGCCTTCAATGGAGAATCCCCATTGGCAACAATCAGACTTACAGTTGCTACACTAAAAAGGTTTCTCACAAGTCAAGAGCAAATAACAGAGTAATTAGCGAGAAAGTAATATGCATTGTAAATATTAGTCCCTATGGGCTGATTGAAAAAAGGCTTGAAAGCAGCTTTAACAAAAATACAGACAGAGCTTTCCCCAATGGTTTAGGTTGACAGGGTGTTATGCTATGTGTTTTTTATGCCGGTATAACCTTAGCTTTTCGCTATGCTACACAATCTCCAGAGAAAACTTCTATAGACTTCTGAAGGAATGGGAGTCTCTTGTGTGCGATGGAAGAAAAGTGATTAATTTTGCAGTGTCCACAATGACACTTCTTGTATAATAGTTTAATGGCTGGATAAGCATTTCCAGTCCCTGTCAATATTAGGGATTCCACCATTAATACACCATCTTAGAATGTCTTTTTGTACTGTATGTGAGGTGCATTGTACAATCCATATTCCTAGACTAGTCACCCTGCATGGCTTTGTGAAGGTTGACCTCTGCCCTTTCTGCACATGCTCAGTAGTGCCATATTCTGAGAAGCACCAGAGAGGAAGAGGCAAAGCGAGAGGTTTCACTCTCGCCAAAATCTGTCCAAAATAAGCCCAATGCGTTTCTATGGGCTTATTTTGGATCTAAGCCTTCCCGCCTTTGAGACAACGACTCCCATTGTTAGGGCGGAGACATGAGCATCCCGTCATTATATACAGATCTCTGGAAGCACTGAGGTGCACCTTTGAATCGTGAGTACATACATACACAATAATACCATTTGTTATTATTGTAATATAATATTTAGTATTAATTCCTACCTTAGTCATAATATCGCTGAATTATTAATGAAAACAATGAAGAACAAATATGGATATGTTATATCATCTGGTTTTCACTGCCAAATAATTATATTGTTCTTTATTCCGGGGCCATATAATGATATTGTTCTTTATTCCGGGGTGTTTCTAATGTTGTTAGTCAGGTCCGGTCAGGGATGGCCACACAACAGCAAGCTCTGTTGAGCTTTGTTTTATTCCCTAATGGAAACTGTAAACCTGGGAGGAAAGAGGCACACTTCTGTGGAGCAAATAGATTTTCAGTTTAACCGAATACTATTATCCATGGCAGGTCTGTGCTGTGCGTTCCCCCTCTTTCTCTCTCTCTATCGAACATCCTGCAAGGCTTTTTTCTTCCATTCTTGGAAATTTCCACAAACAAACATTTCCCGGGCACCCCAGCCTGCGACGAAATAGATCAAGAAAACATACAATTATCTTTTAAAAAACTGGAACAGATTTTTATTAAATTAACCTTATTAGTCCATTACGGTAAGCAAATGCCAAAAAAGAGAGCTCTGCTCATTTGCATTAAGATAGATTTTTCAGGTTGGCTGCACGATTTAATTAAAGAAAAGATTAAGAACCATTAAACAAGCTGCTGTACCTTGCAGTAGCACAGCTCACATCTGACTCAGGTTAACACAAGCCCAGATGGTGATTTGTGTGCGTCCCGAATGGCATCCTATTCTCTACATAGTGCACTACTTTTGGCCATAAATTGTGCGCTATGTAGGGTATAGGGTGGAATAGGGTGCCATTTGGGACACGGCCTTGGTAACTGTTGAATCACCGGAACAGAATGAGAATTATCCCATTAGTTCCCTAGGAAAAGTAAGGGAATTCTAGAAATTGGTATTCTGCTATTCTATTCTGAAACATGGCGCAGCGGTGGAGAGAAGGCAGACACCACTGTCACCACTGTCACTGGTTGGTTCATAGTCATTTTTACGAGGTCATGTTGGTCTGGGAAAAGCAAATTGGATTGATCTTTAAACGTGCACATTCATTTCCGAGAGCTGCGAACTAAGGCTGACCTAACAGTTCTGTGGAAATCAAAACTTAATTGTTATGGTATGTTGTACTATTTGTTTTTTCACGGCTTTTGTGAAACACATACAGAACAAATCAAATCAAATGTTATTAGTCACATGAGCTGAATACAACAGGTGTAGACCTTACATTGAAATGCGTACTTACGAGCCCCCAACCAACAATGCAGTTTCAAAAAATACGGACAAGAATAATAGATAAAAGTAACAGGTAATTAAAGAGCAGCAGTAAAACAACAATAGCGAGACTATATACAGGGGGGTACCGGTACAGAGTCAATGTGCGGGGGCACTGGTTAGTTGAGGTAGTATGTACATGTAGGTAGAGTTATTGAAGTGACTATGCATAGAAGACAACAACAGAGAGTAGCAGCGGTGTGTAAAGGGGGGGGGGACAATGCAAATAGTCTGGGTAGCCATTTGATTAGGTGTTCAGGAGTCTTATGGCTTGGGGGTAGAAGCTGTTTAGAAGCCTCTTGGACCTAGACTTGGCACTCCTGTACCGCTTGCCGTGCGGTAGCAGAGAGAACAGTCTATGACAAGAGTGGCTGGAATCTTTGACAATTTTCAGGGCCTTCCACTGATACCGCATGGTATAGAGATCCTGGATGGCAGGAGGCTTGGCCATAGTAATGTACTGTGCCGTTCGCACTACCCTCTGTAGTGCCTTGCGGTTGGAGGCCGAGCAGTTACCATACCAGGCAGTGATGCAACCAGTCAGGATGCAGTACATACTACTGTGTTATGCAGTACATTTTGACAAATTTCACATCTCAAATGTGTCATTTATTGATTTTTGCTTGCTTTTGTGACTTCCCAAATCAAAACCCATAATGAAAAAATGGTATGTTGTAATATTTTAATATGAGAAAAGGATTTGCATGCTCCTATTCTGCTCTAGGGTTAAAAAAATTAGGTATGCAAATGATTCTGCAGCGATGTTGCTAAAGTATGAGAAAGAGGGTAGTGCCTGTCGACATTTAAACCCTAATACGCCGGCTTTCGCCAATATGACAAACGGAGCAACTGAGGCATAAAAGAATTACTCATGTGTGGCCCACTTGAGTATTACTGCGAGGCACCTGGGTTGGAATGAACAGATACAAAATAAATACAAAATAAGCAGCTAGAGAGGGGGGCAAAAACACACCAATCCCCTCAGAAGAACCTCAAAAAGAGTCTTCGTTTGACAGCATCAAACGCAATCAAGCAGCATTGAACCGATACCAGGTGCTTGGCAGGTGAATAGAGACAGATGTGTGGATCTGGCAGTCACTCTACTCCGTACAGGTGTGGAAAATTTGCCGACTCCCTAATTACCGCTGTAAATGCTTAATTTCGGTGTTTCAATATTGATTGCTACCTTTCTGCTCCTCCATCCCCTTGGAACAGGACAACACTTACCGCTACGCTCTGCTCGCTAGCTGTGTATTTATGGGATGCAGGTTGAGTCAGTCGGTGTCTTACAAAGCTCCTGTTTGCTCAGATTGATCCAGCTCATAATGTTTAGTTTCCTCTGCGTTGGCAAGAAGAGGAGCCCTTTAGAATTTGATGGAAGGGCAATAGAAAGCCTCTCTGTGAAGAGGAGAGAAACACAGCAATGTTCCTTCTCTTTAGAAGGTTTTAATATACACTGGTACAGTAATGGACCCACACAATCAAGGCCTATGTAAGGATGCAAAATGGCACTGTATAGATTTCTATGGATACAGATTGATCTTTGTCTGGTTGTGTATTGATGAGATATCCTATTTTCTGTTTGCTCTCCTGTTTCTTTCAGTTACCATTGGATGTAGAAACATGCAAAATATGTACTTTCATACCTGCGTCATCTTCCGCTACCTTGTGCGTGTGTATGTCTATTACATTAGTGTGTTAGTAAAGAACCAAAATGGAGAATCAAGTCTGTTTCATATTTTATGCCTCTGCGAGTGGCCATTGATTAGTGTGACTGTCAGATCCTCAGATCCCTCCTGGGTCACCCCTTTTCACCTCGTCCCGTCCCGCCCCACCCTCTTGTCAGTGACACTGTCGGTCTAGAGAGGTGCATCCTGGGGCCTCGTCCAGGTCTAGACCCTGGCTCCTGTTCCATCCTGACAGCTGTATATCCCAGGTGGTCTGACATTTGAGACCCAGCCAGCCAGATGAGATGGAAGGTATATGAGATGAGGGACAGGGGACAGCAGGGAGAGAGAAGGGGAGGGAGGGGTTGGGTTGAGGTTGGGTTTTGAAGATTAACTTTGTGCCAGGTCCTCATGTTGCGTCCCAAATGGCAGACTATTTTTTTATGTAGTGCACTAATTTTGACCACAGACCTATGGGTCCTGGTCAAAAGTAGTGCACTATAAAGGGAATGGGGTGCCATTTGGGACACAGCCTATGAGTCACTCAGGAGACAACCTGAGATGCTGTGATGCTTCTCGGTCCATATGGCTACCAGGGGTACTCCAATGACCCCTTTATTGATTTAGAGAGAAACAGACCTGTCTTGCTTTCTCAGAGCAGTAGCAATCTAACAAAAAACCTGGGTGGGTGAGTTGATAGTGTTAGTTAGTTGATAGTGGGTTAGTTGATAGTGTTAGTTAGTTGATAGTGGGTTAGTTGATAGTGTTAGTTGATAGTGGGTTAATTGATAGTGTTCGTTAGTTGATAGTGGGATAATTGATAGTGTTAGTTAGTTGATAGTGGGTTAATTGATAGTGTTAGTTAGTTGATAGTGGGTTAATTGATAGTGTTAGTTAGTTGATAGTGGGTTAATTGATAGTGTTAGTTAGTTGATAGTGGGTTAGTTGATAGTGTTAGTTAGTTGATAGTGGTTTAGTTGATAGTGTTAGTTAGTTGATAGTGGGTTAATTGATAGTGTTTGTTAGTTGATAGTGGGTTAGTTGATAGTGTTAGTTAGTTGATAGTAGGTTAATTGATAGTGTTCGTTAGTTGATAGTTTTAGTTAGTTGATAGTGGGTTAATTGATAGTGTTCGTTAGTTGATAGTGTTAGTTAGTTGATAGTGGGTTAATTGATAGTGTTCGTTAGTTGATAGTGTTAGTTAGTTGATAGTGGGTTAATTGATAGTGTTCGTTAGTTGATAGTGTTAGTTAGTTGATAGTGGGTTAATTGATAGTGTTTGTTAGTTGATAGTGTTAGTTAGTTGATAGTGGGTTAATTGATAGTGTTAGTTCGTTTAGTGGTTCCCAAACTGTGGTGCACGCCCCCCAAGGAGTCAGCTTTTTTTTAAGGATCTCAGTCCGGCTTTAAACGTATTCTTAAAAGTTGTAATAGTAGGGCCTCCCGGGTGGCACAGTGGTCTAAGCTGTGCCACCAGAGATTCTGTGTTCGAGTCCAGGCTCTGTCGCAGCCGGCCGCGACCTCGAGGCCCATGGGGCGACGCACAATTGGCCCAGCGTCGTCCGGGTTAGGGAGGGTTTGGCCGGCAGGGATATCCTTGTCTCATCGCGCACTAGCAACTCCTGTGGTGGGCCGGGCGCAGTGCACGCTGACCAGGTTGCCAGGTCTACAGTGTTTCCTTCGACACATTGGTGCGGCTGGCTTCCGGGTTGGATGGGAATTGTGTCAAGAAGCAGTGTTGGGTTGTTGGGTTGTGTTACAGAGGACGCATGGAGGACGCATGGCTCTTGACCTTCGCCTCTCCTGAGTCCATAAGGGAGTTGCAGCGATGAGACAAGACTGTAACTACCAATTGGATACCATGAAATTGGGGAGAAAAAGTTGTAATAGTAGAATGCACAAGGTGCATTTTGGTGATTTGGTAGTGTATCATCACTTCCTCTTGTCGTGTTTGTCATTGCATACTTTAGAGAGCTATTTATAACCGGTCAGAAATGTTTAAATCAACTAGCCCATGTCAGCTAATGTTTTTTCTATTTAGGTTTTTTAGCCCATAGATATTGTTGTAATTTTTTGTCACTCAAATATCATTTAAATACACATTAAACATGGCAAAATGTATAGAATTGCAAGAAAATATGCTTTAAAACTGCAACATTTTCTTCGCACCCCATGACAAAATGTGTAGAATTGCAGGAAATAAGCTTTAAACCTGCAAATTTCCCTCCACCAACAAGAGGGTTGTGAACACTTAGTGTCATTAACAGTGCTTGAACCCATAGAAATAGACGTGGGGGGCGTGGGATGTTCCCCAATGCTGGAAGGGGGGCCCCGAGTGACAAGGTTTGGAAACCCCTGAGTTAATTGATAAGGGGTTAGTTGTTATTGTTTGTTAGTTAGTTAATAGTGGGTTAGTTGATACAGTGGCTGGGTGGGTTACTACATCAACTATGGGTAGGTTAGTTGGTGGGTAAATTCAAATACAATGTCTCTATTCTACCTCATCCGATATAATATGAATATCCTACTTTGTGATTCTGCAGGTCTGGTAGATATAAGCTGAGTTCAGAGCCAGCGCCTAATCCCATTGTTCATGGTCAAATGTGCACTGATACGAAACGGTATCAGCTCTGTTACAAATAGACCTTGAACTGTGCAGGTTTTGATAATAAAAGGAGAAGGCATGTAGCTGGAGCAGCAGTCTTCTGGAGAGTGGATCGGCAAGATAAGATTTGTAGAAATATATGAGAAAGGACTTGCCGATAAATATGTATGTGCTTTTCCAAATGGAACCTATTGTGAGCTCATTTTTCTTAGTTTTGAGAATGGTGTTCATTAACATTCGAGCTATCAATATCAAAAGTTAGAATGCATGTTGAATTACCTACCGTACAAGCAGTTTTGTGGTTTGTCTCATTTTATTGCACAGTACCAGACAGGAGTTGTTTTAAAAAATGCATATTTACCCTGCCACGTGCGCAATAAAATGATTTATTCAATGAATGCATTCTATCATAATACTGTATTATACATATTATATGATACTGCATATCTAAAAAGACTTAACATGGCCTCCACATATTGAAATACATCAGAGCATATGATGTGTGTCAATACAGTTGACTTTCTATGAAATGCACCCCCTCCAACCAGGGATTAGTGTAGTTGAGCTAGTAACAGGATAACCCAAACCAACTCTACACACCGCACCAGGGGACTGTCTGCCAAGGTAAGCCTTCCCTGTGTTGTGGTTCCAGTTAAACATCCATGATCCAAGTTGATTATTCACATTGAGTCCATGACAGGTGGCAATTATTTCAATGCTGAAACAAATGTTGTTCTACCAACACCTGAAACGTCTTTTTGTGCACTTTGCATTTTGATTGGTTCACAATCTGTGGTCTATGGTAATGAGGGAAGCTCATTGGTTGCCATGACAGTATCTCGGGGCTTTACTACTGTACTGTACATTGTGTAAGTATTACAGTAATATCAGTCATTGCCATAGGTGTGACAATAACCCCCAAAAGGTGTGTATTGCTTTAACATTTTCAAGTCTTATGATGACAAGGGATATGACAGCTGTGCTAAAATCTGCACTGTCTATAGACCCTTAATGAGTATAAGACATGCTATAACAAACTGCTCCCTCCTCCCTTTCTCTGTAAGCTGTTCATGTTAACCCTGTCAGTTATGCCTGGTAGCAGGCAGCATAACACATCATATTGTAATAGTACAATAGCATGTATGATCAAATCCCAGATACATGGTTTTTCAGGTCACCGCTACCAAAATACAGCTAAAGGCAATGTTACTAAGGTCTGGTGCCACCCGTTGAAGGTGTATTATTCCACATACATTAACCTCAATGAATATTTAGATTACAACCCTTTAAGCGTACATATTAGAAGTCTGTCGCAGGGAACTGAACATTACACTATTACCGCAGGCTTTGTTTTCTTATCTTTTCTCCCCTCCCCCCTATACATACCCTACCGAGCCCCATAAACGATAATCACCTTGAAATTAATTAATCATAACACAACAATATTGTTGTGATAAGAAAGTATTTTTGTAGTTTCTTTGTGTAGATTTTCTTTACCCCATTGTGGTGAATTCCATTGAAGTTAATTTTGTCCATGTATGATGCCATGCTGCCACTGGGGTTAAAATGTGTGTTATCTCAGTTGTATATGTGTGGGGTCTTAGTAAAGTAATTAATCTCTATAAAGCCTGACTGAGGTAGGTATGAAGCTTTGGAATTCAATTACCGCAGTGCAGAGACGCCAATTTATGGGGGAAATATGCAGCATCTATTTTGCAGGTTAATATTGGCCACCTGAGCCTTCTCTTAGCGTTTGGAAAGTGGGTTGTAGAATTGGCATAATACATGCATGCAGCAGCCCTGCTTGTACTTCTGTGTCATTGCTCTGGAATTTGGACCCCTTAAATACATTTTAAATTAAATACTACGTTTTAGAGTAGCACTCTACTGTATCTTCTGCCATGAGGTGTTCTTACATAGTGTTGTGGTACACTGTATTATATAAAAAAAATAGACATTATTGTGACATGGATAAAGTAATGAAAAATACATTAAACCTTTTGTTGTAAAAATGTTTTGGAATGTTGGGGATACTATGAACTTTGAAAATGATCAGGATTGTGAAAGGGGTTGTGTAATACACACATCCCCTTTCTATATTCACCCTTCTAGAGCAGACTATTATAGCTGGTGACTTCATCCTAGAAAAATGGATATGGCAAAATATTTTTGTTAAAACTGCATGTTTTTGTTTCCCCATTTCCATCTTTTGTGCAGAAGGCCACATAACTGATTTGTTTCTGGTCAATGCCTGACCCTTGCTGACTTTCTCATCCTCATTTCAGGGGCCCCGAACTTAATAACTGTATACATCCCTTAGATCTGTGTCCCATCTTTCCTCATAACAGGAAAATAAACGACAAAATAAGTAATGTACAGGAAATACTGATGATTGACAATGTCTTGTTCAGTTATACATAGTTCCCATACCATGTAGTCCTATTAGCAAAGAGAGTGTCATACTTGGATGGGTCAACCTACAGATCCTCTGTGTTGATACTGCATATAGAATTTCTCATAACATGAAAAATATAGTCTATGGGGTCAAACAAAATGTGCTGAATGACTATTTCCCAAATCCAAAAGTGTAAAAATATACAGTACATGCAATGTATGCTGTCATTGTCTTTTTGGTCAACATATTGGTATTGGGTTTCTGTGTTGACGTTCCTCTTTGATAATGATTTCTAGCAGACAAATCCTGTGTATTCTGAGTTTGAATTATGTGCATGGCTTGCTTCGCTGGAGACACATCAATAATGACCCCATCAGACAAAAAAACTACCCCTGTGTCATGGCTTTGGAAGACACTGTTAGTCTGTGGTCAAGTTCATGTGAAAAGGACTCGTTTGGAACCACGAAATGATGGTAGTGAGGGTGACACCTAGCTATGCATCCTGCATGTTTCTCTAGTCATGAGGGTGACTCCTATAAATCCTGCATGTTTCTATTAAGGGGTCAACATGAACGGAAACTGAGATACACCAGCAGAAACCTATTCTAAGGTCGACAGCGAAAGCTCGAGGACATTGTTATATTACTGTTATTCTAACCTCTGAAATCAGAGGGGTTTTGTGTAAATATGGTAAAGTGATGAAGAAGGTGGGTGTGCTTGGTGGGCTTGTATTGTGTGAGTGGGTAGGGGTGGCGACACGACACAAGATGAGTCCTACGCAAAAACGTTAATATGAGCAGAGAGCGTGACGACGGCAGCCCACCTTCCCATAAATCACGTTGGTTTTAATCATACCTGCCACCTCGCTGGTCCGCCGTGCTCCGCTGTCTCTCCCAGGAGAAATTGTTTTCCCTGCCTCCTGCCTCTCCCTTTCTCACTTGTGTTCAATTATCTAGGAGCTCTTTTCTGGATGTTTATTTATTCATCCAAAGTTCATGCACAGTATGCATGCACACATCTTCTCCAGAGGGAGCGAGACCATAGCGATGCGGCGGACCGTCGCAGCTAACCACACCATACTGGAGGATTAGAGTAGGACGTAAACACAGGCTCAGACACAGAGACAAGACATGGAGAGGAATGGGGCTCCTCATTGAGGCAGCAGGGGCAAGGTAGATAGGGACAAGGCTAATTAAAACTCACATTATCATTCATCAGGACCTGTCACAGGTAGAGGGGGAAATTTTGGGAAATGGTAGAATCGGTTCTGTTGTTTAGTTGTGTTGAGTAAGAATATGTTGTATATTTTGATATTATCACGCATTTCACAATGCTTGTTTTACTAGCACTAGAATACCCGCGATCCTGGACGAGCCCCAAGACTGCCGTCTTTTGTTCTTACTGATACATCCTGAAGCAACTATTTAAGTGACAGACTAAGTTGTGTGCACTGTGAGTGTGAGCATGTTTGTGAGAGAGAGAGAGAGAGAGAGAGAGAGAGAGAGAGAGAGAGAGAGAGAGAGAGAGAGAGAGAGAGAGAGAGAGAGAGAGAGAGAGAGAGAGACTGTGCTTACATACAGTACCCAGGTCTGACCTGGTAGGAAGTCAGAAAGTATACATTTTACAACATAATTATTACTAATTATAGAGCGGGTGCCACTGAGAGGACTGTGTTCATTATAACTTCCTGGTCAAACTGAGCTATACAGAAATACAAAGGCTGCGTCCTAAATGGCACCCTATTGTCAATATAGTGCAATACTTTTGACCCGGTACCACCGCGCTCTGGTAAGAAAATAGTGCACCATGAAGGGAATAGGGTGCTGTTTGGAAGACAGCCAAAGAAAAGGATCCTCTTTTGCTCTCATCTCTGTGTCATCTGTCTAAGATGTGTTTAAAACAGAAAGAAGGTAATAACATCTCACTACGTAAACCATGTCAGGGCTGCCCGTGGCACCTATCTTCTTGACAAAATAAAGGCCCTGGCAATTAGGCTGTTTCATGTCATCGGACAGCCTCTGCTTTATTCCCACAATGCCGAGCAACACTAGAAGACACCTTAAGTGCCGTTAAGTGATCAAAGAGAGAGCCACATATTGGATAACACAATTAGAATAAAACCCAGTCTGGTCCAAAGACGACTTACTGATAATGGCTTGTAAACAGAGGACATTACTTCACACAAAGATTATTCAGATTCTTTGGCTCTGACACCGGATGTACCAGCCGGGTCTATTAAGAGGGAAAAAAACACCATTTCCCTTTGGTTAGGAGATGGAGAGAGCAGGGGTGGTGTGAAAATTGGTTTGGGTAAAACAATAAAACAAGATTCTGTAAGGTCCTAATTGTCAATATTCAAAACAACACCAATGACAAGAGCTGAAAAGGATGTAAGGCAATCTCACAAAGAGGGCCTTTTTTTCTTCCTCTGCTAATGCCTTTTTCTTTCTTTCTTTCTTTCTTTCTTTCTTTCTTTCCCTCCCTCCCTCCCTCCCTCCCTCCCTCCCTCCCTCCCTCCCTCCCTCCCTCCCTCCCTCCCTCCATGTCTCTTTCTCCCTCTCTCTTTCTCTCTCTCCCTCTCTTTCGTCCGTCCGTGTACTTAACAAGAGGACATAACAGGCCTCTCCTCCCCGTAATGGAGAAGCTAGACATATAAAAGAATTGGGGGAAGTGGCGGTTTCCTTGTGTTAAATGACTGGGTCAAACAGTCAAACTGTAATTATGACCAAAGTACCAGCACTGATCGCTGGTCACCCGCCTCACCTGTCATTAATCCTATGAACCCTGGAAGCTCTCAGTCTGGGTGGAGTTTGCACCAGAGTTTCCAGAGGGGGGAGATAATTGTCAAGGCCTAATAGGATCAGTGCTGTGGGACCATGCTATACATCTGGCACCCAACAAGACGCTGCACCTGAGGCTCAGCTGGGATATAGCTGTTATAGCAGGCACAGCTCTATAGGCTAGGCTAGGGTAGGCTAGTCCCCTTAGATGGGATATAGCAGTTAGCAGGCACAGCTCTATAGGCTAGGCTAGCACCCTAAGATGGGATATAGCAGTTACCAGACACACCTCCATAGGCTAGGCTGGTCCCCTCAGCTTGGTTAGAGCAGTTAGCATGCATAGCTCCGTAGGCTAGGCTAGTCCCCTTAGATGGGATATAGCAGTTAGCAAGCACATCTCTATAGGCTAGTCTCCTTAGATGGGATGTAGCAGTTAGCAGGCACAGCTCCATAGGCTAGGCTAGTCCCCTCAGCTTGGATAGAGCAGTTAGCAGGTATAGCTCCATAGGTTAGGCTAGGCTAGTCCCCTTAGATGGGATATAGCAGTTAGCAGGCACAGCTCCATAGGCTAGGCTAGTCCCCTCAGCTGGGATTTAGCAGGGATAGCTAACAACGCTCAATAAGCTAGGCTAGGCTAGTCCACCCTCTCTCTCATTTCTGCACATAGCTAAGAAATCACACTGTACAAATGTATCATATGGTTTTAGAATGACTTGAACTGCATGTGAATAACCAATGTAATTATAAAATTAATACCCTCTCAAGATTAAATCAGAATGTTGATTTCTCATTTAAGGGTTTTTGTCTTTGTACATCAATGTGTTGCTTGTTGTTTTCCTGTCTTTATTTCAAACCAAGGTTTATTTGCATCTGATCCTATAGTGCATGCTTACAGAGGTGGTATAGCATAACAGACCTAGCATCCTCCTGCGACTAGCCTACCTACAGTATACTTGGCTTTGTGTCTGCATTGTATCAGTGCTGATGGAGGTCTGGGAAGCATCTCAGGCCATCTTTAATTCATGTGATTAAAAATTCAGGAGAAACCCTTGTACCAGCTGTTAAACTCAGATCGTAAACTATAATTCAGAGTTCAAATCCCAGCAAATTGAGGGTTCGGTTAACAGGAATGGTGGGTTTAAATGCATTACACACCAGCTGTGATAGAGATGCACGTTCAGTCAGGTGAATCCTGCAAGACTGCATGCAACCAACGCATTGCTTACTTGTTAATTCCCCTATTGCTACACAACACAAAATAAATAATAATTTTACCATCCTCCTGAATGTCAATACCAACAACAGACGTATGTTGTTCATAGGATTCACAGACGTATTCAGTGCTCATAGGAGGATACTACTACTAGAGGAATCAGGACACATTGGTAAGATGAAGCATTTGAATTATGTGACATATGCATCAGTATGTATATAGAAAATTAAAGGGAAAGAGGGATACCTAGTCAGTTGTACAACTGAATGCATTAAACTGAAATGTGATCTTCCGCATTTAACCCAACACCTCTGAATCAGAGAGGTGCGGGGGCAGCCATTATCGACATCCACGAGGGACAGACAGACAGACAGACAGACAGACAGACAGACAGACAGACAGACAGACAGACAGACAGACAGACAGACAGACAGACAGACAGACAGACAGACAGACAGACAGACAGACAGACAGAGACTGACATCTAGTTTAGGGGAACAACTCGCTATTGTCTCTCTTGTCTTGGTGTTCCATTTTCATTTTGTGACACTGTTTAAAAACGTTTTACTGTTTCCATTTAAAGTAGAGGAAAGCAGCTTTACAATGCGGCACTGATTGAGTTTCCTGGTGGCCATTTTAAAGGTAGAGAGAGAACCTTTCTTGGCAGACTGCCTCTATACCAGGGGCTGGTGCCAAGCTCTTTGAAACCAAATCACTTGTAGATTCTCAGATCACTATCCCCCTCCTACTTACCATACTTAATTCAACTAACTAGAAGTGCATCCCAAATGGCACTGTATTCCCTATTTAGTGCACAAATTTTGACCAGGGCCCACATGGAACAGAGTACCATTTGGAAAACACCCTACAGTAGATCTGCAATAAATTCCCTATCCCTTTTTGATTTGATGTATTTATATATATATAAAAAAAACATTGTGGGGGGGGGGTAGATCAGCTTTAATATTGCAGATATATTTTTGCTTCCATCAACGTAATTGCAATACCTTGAAAATGTTTTGGAAAGTATACAGTACCAGTCAAAAGTTTGGACACACCTACTCATTCAAGGGTTTTTCTTTATTTTTTACTATTTTTTACATTGTAGAATAATAGTGAAGAAATCAAAACTATGAAATAACACATATGTAATCATGTAGTAACCAAAAAAGTGTTAAACAAGTCTAAATATTTTAGATGTTATATTCTTTAAAGTAGCCACCCTTTGCCTTGATGACAGCTTTGCACATTCTTTGCCTTCTCTGAACCAGCTTCACCAAGAATACTTATCCAACATTCTTGAAGGAGTTCCCACATATGCTGAGCACTTGTTGGCTGCTTTCCTTCACTCTGCGGTCCAACTCATCCCAAACCATCTCAATTGGTTTGAGGTCGGGTGATTGTGGAGGCCAGGTCATCTGATGTAGCACTCCATCACTCTCCTTCTTGGTCAAATAGCCCATACACAGCCTAGAGGTGTGTTTTGGGTCATTGTCCTTTTGAAAACCAAATGATAGTCCTACTAAGTCTAAACCAAATGGGAAGTTTGAGATATTTGAGATATTATGGAGATTATTTCATTTTCGAATAACCGAAAGGGAGAGGTTGCATCCGAATACAGGGAAAAAGGCCATTCTTGAACCTGAGGTGAGACATTCCTACTAATCTGCTACATAACCAGTTCGGATATGGAGATAACTTTTATATGACTGAAGCCTGTAGTGAGAGGTCTAATTCTTATATATTTCATCATTCCCTCTCCTTTGTAAGGGCAGCTTGAGGGCTGTAGTTCAGCACTCAACATGTCCTGGCATCTGTCCACCTATACATTTCAGTTCACAACGGCTTCTACTCTGAATTTACATTGTAACTAATATCTGAGTTTAATAAGGTCTAGCAAAGTGACTTTCTTTTCACTAATTACATATTCAGAGACATCAGGGTTGTGTCCCAAATGGGACTCTATTTCCTAAATAGTGCACTACTTTTGATCAGAGTCCTATGGGCCCTGGACCTGGTCAAAAGTAGTGCCCTAAATAGGGAAAAGAGTACCAATTGGGATGCAGACCAGATCTGTCCTTGCATGTTGTCACTCCTGGTCCAGGTGGGTTTCAGTCAGAGTGTGTAGACTTTTGTTCCAACATGAACTGTATAATACTCCCAGCTATTTGATTCTGTGTAAAATGTGTTGAACGCTTGCCCTCATCTAACAAAGGTTGACCATTAATCTGGCAGGCCAGCGCTAGCTGAGGTCAGGGTTATCCCAGTGAGCAGGGGAATTAGAGAAGGCTTATCCTCCATTCAACCCTCCATCCCTCCATCCCAAACCTTCATATCTACAGTACATGTATAAACCAAAAGCTCAATTTCAGCCGAACTAAAACACCACATTGACCCAATCCATCAACCTTCCAGCTCCGACTGTATTTGTGTCGTTAATTAATTACTTCACATGCGACAGAGCTGTTTGCGAAATTATGAATGATGGTAGAGAGAATAGGATGGTGGTGGCATTTTAGAACAGCAGTGCACAGCTGGTGCTGTGTTTGTCCAGTATACACTCTGCTACCTGGGCGCGTTTGGCGGGCTGCCTAAGCCCTCAAACAGAGAGAAAGGATTTCATTTTCAGTGTGTAAGAGGCTTTATTGTACTTAATACAGGACTTAGTAGGTAAGCATAATCTGTCCATGTTCACCTATGAGATACTATCCACTGATTCTGACTGAATATGAAGAGTGATAGAATGAAACTGGACTGGAAGAACACTTCATGAGAAGAACAGGATGAACTGACGTATGTAATAAACTGCAATTATCAAGCCTTATTATGCCTAATTTATACTGTATGTATGCAACACAAGAAACCAAATGCATAATGACTATCCCCGCATCCTTCATATTTGCAGGACTGCACACGTCCGCATATTTTTGCAACGCACCTGCACAGTATTGCCATTTTGCATAGCTATTTGTAGTTATTGTGTTGCATACTGCGTAGGGTAAATTATTTTTGCTTTTAGTGTCCTTCTACTTGTGACACTTCCTCCAAAAAAAGGTCATTTTAGCAGCCAATTTCATTCAAAGCGATTTGCACATATATTCAGGGAATGTTCATGCAGGAATCAAACTCACATCATCAACCAACATCAAGCTCCGTTGTCAAAAGCAGTCTAAAAACAGTATTCATTGGAGTGATGTGAAAATGAAAGGTTGTGTTCTATTGGGAATTACATAACTCACTTCAAGGAGCCCCCTTTACAAAATTTCTGCTCTGTTTAACACAAGTTATTACCTGTGGGTCAAGGTGCAAGATCAGATGAGGGGCACAAAAACAACAGTGACCATGTACTCCATTGCTTTGGCCATCAAAACATTCCACAAAGAAACATATTGGGTGTATCCCAAATGGCACCCCTTTTCCTATTAAAGTGAGCCCTATTTGCCCTGGTCAAAAGCAATTTACTATGTAGGGTTTAGGGTGCCATTTGGGACGCAGGTATAACTATCCCCCCACCCTGGGATGGTGTCGAGCACCATCAAAGTTTCAAACACAGGATTTGTGAAAATAAACAAACTTATCGACAGAGGCTAGGTTTGCTCCCTTTTATTTTTGATCGTTTGGGCAGCCTCAGGCCAGCTTTTAATACGAGTTTTCAGAGTCTTGATTTGCAGCTCTGGCCATTTTTAATAATGCAGGGGTGAAACGAGAGGAGAGGATTGCGGGTGGTTGGTTTTCTCTTACTCTCATCTCAAGAGGCCTCTCTGGTTGCATCCCAAGTGGCACCATCCCCCGATATAGTGCACTACCCTATGGGCCCTGGTCAAAAGTAGGGAATATATAGGGAATAGGGTGCCATTTGGGATGTAGAATTTTCCAGGGGTCTGGCTCTTCTGCAGGTCCAAGTGTTATCATGACTATTTCACATGTCAAGGGCAGACAGGAAACCTCCAACAAGATAAAAGTTAAGAGGAAGAGATGTGGGAAGAAAGAGGAAAAAAGTTTTTGCCAGCCCCCAATGCAAGGATTTCATGCTGGGAACACAAAAGAGCATATTAAACACTAAAGTTTATCAGTACAAATTAAGTCTTGGATTCACAGTTCCTTTAATCTTTAGCATCTGAAAGTTGTTTCTTTTTCTTCTTCTCTCCTCCTCATCTCTCGGTTTTCCCCAGTTAGATGTTGAAACGAAATCCAGCCAGTACCATTGACTTTCCCGTTAAAAAATATCGAGATACATCATAAAAATTTAATTACTTCTATCTCATTTCCATAAGATTCCCTAAAAAATGTAAAATTCATTTAAAGTAAGTGGTGACTTTGTCTTTGAAGATCACGACAATTAACATGGATCAAAGCGTAGGTTCTGTAAGGATGGGATCTCATTACCATAATGAAATTAACTTGGAGACAAGAATCTCTAATAGGTGCAACAAAAACCGCATTAATAATATTTGAGGAAAATGATGTTTATGCTGGTAATACAACAATTATAAGAACTTGTATTCAATTAAGAGTTTGTTAATTAACTTTTATTTTATACAGAGAACATATCAAGACCATTTATCAATTTTATAATTTTTCCCATTCGGAAGTATACCATTTATACATCCTTTTTTGCATTTCAAATTTAATCCCAAAATACACAAAGCATAGTTTTGCCAGTATTGTTTATTCTTGATTATGCCACATAAAATGTATCCAAATTATCATATCTATTGTAATTATTACCATGATCTTAAATGAATAATGTCACCATTGTTTGAGAACTTTCTTAATGTATAGATACAAAGGGTTTCCCTACTAAAGCAACGCTAAATAAACGTTTAAATATATGAACAAATGGAAAAAATGAATACATAAATATTTTATTTTCCAATACACCGGATAAGCGCAGTGACATGTGTTGTTTTACTGCGTCAGCCATAGAAGTACGGCGCTCCTGGAGCAAATTAGGGTTAAGTGCCTTGCTCAAGGGCACATGGACACATTACGGCTCGGGTATTTGAACCAGCAACCTTTTGGTTACTAGCCCAACTTTCTAACCGTTAGGAGCAATAGTTGTAAACATATGCCAGATACATAAAGGTAGTGATTGCCCCCCAAAATTATGGCCATTATTAATAACACTATAATTAAATATTTGGTGTTTCCTGAATGTTCATAGTGTTCCCTGAAGTCATAATTCCCACTTTGATGCTCCTCTATCATGGCATGAATGTACATAGTGTCAGTATCGTATTTAGTCTACTGCCTTTAACCTCTCCTCCTCTCTGTTCCATGGGAACTATGTGCTCCTCTCCCTGACAGAGTAAAGACCCTGTCATCCACAGCCTCAGCACTACATATAATTGAAATAAATCGTAACAGTACAGGATTGTAGTCTGAGGTTAGTTAATAGATCTTCCCATCCTAAGCCATGAAGAGGTCCAAGGAGGCAGATAGAAGAGGAGGAGGAGGGGGGGGGGTCCAATGACCCAGATTTAGTCTCTAAACATAAATAAATAATTAACCCACGTACTTTTTCTCAAGCCTCCGAGGCCCTGATAGGTGCCTCAATAGCAGCAACAATTTGCCGGGGGTTTTCAGGGGTCTGTTTGGGCGATGGAATAGACGGGTGTTTCAGGCCGAGCCAAAGTATGCTCTGGCAACTACCGTGACACTGTTATTCCCATGCCCTATCGCATTCTTTCCTCAGATTCCAGGCATTTATGCTTTTTTCCCTTACGTGCAGGCCAGGATGTAGACAAATAAAGGCCAGTGACCTATGTGGGGGCGGACTTATGGAATACACATCTCTCCTGTCCACACAAGTTCATTAGCCTGTTCCCCTAGAGCAGTGTTGTTTAAATGCTTTTTTACCCCACCCCAAAATGTTCGTTTTTGCATGAGGTTGGAGGGGGTGGGGGAAGATGGGTTCGTTTGTGAACCTTATACAGTGGCATTTTCCTCACATTAAACAGAATTTCTCAAACAGAATTGTGACCCATAGACTTTGTCACGGTATTATGATGGGCTATGAGTAAGAAACTAAGAAATGGCATTCTATAAACTGTTACACCAGTAAGAGGTCGGCAAAGTAAGTCACCCCTCTCTCTCCAGGTCATTATTTTGTGTTGAATCAACAGGGGCGGAAGGTTCCTGGCTTGGCCATGGGACTTTCACATCAGCAACACACACATGCACAAGCGCACGCGCAGCACATCACAGCACAGAAAGTAATGACCTGTAGGTGCTCAGCTGTTGAAAGGAAATTGGTGGGCCCTGATTTTTTGTATTATACTCCAAAGCCTCCATGTCCCCTGGTCTAGTCTCCCACGCAGTATTCTAATGCACGTTACATCACTGGAATTATGCACTGTTTCTTTCTTTTCTCTCTCTCTCTCTCTCTGTCATCCACTCCTTCTTTCCCTCTTCCCCTCTCTCTTGGTCACTCGATCTCCCTCTCTCTACCTCTCCCCCCACTCCTCTCTCTCTCATTCCTCTTGTGACCAGTGGTGGTTCAGTAGGAAGGGAAGGACTGGCAGAAGAAAGGACAGGGCTTGTTTGATCTGGAGTTTTGGGCCAAGGGAAACTAATCAACGTGTTACTTGTGTCACATAGAGTTAAATCCACTCTTTTTGAAGAAGGAGTTATACCTCATCCTCTGCTTTGAATATTCTCCTGTGAGACTTGTGAAATATATATATAAATATCTGCCATGCTAATACGATATTACTCAGTAAAGCAGCTGTTTCATGTAATGGTATTTGTGTTTACTGTCAATTGCTTTCAGTCTTTCTGTTTAAGGAAAAATTCAAATATCATAAGAATAAGACAAATCCATTGTTGATAATTATAATGCATAATTACAGTATATCTATATACAGGGCTTGGAGTAGAACTTTGGAATTCAGAAGGAATTTTCAATGCTCTATGAAGTATTGAAGCTCATTTTGATCTGGTTTTAACTTGTTACACTTCTCACCTTCCTTTCATGGCTGCATTTGCTTATTTCACGAGGCTATTCCACAGTTTCAATATATACTTTCTTTAAAGTGTACTCCATCAGATCAAAAATATGTATTTTTTTGAAGATACACAGCTACACTTCTCAAACTTTGATATTCCGTTTGATTTTCTTTTGGGCATGTTGACATTTTTAAGAAACCACGGGTTTTGATGTGATTTCCCCCTGCCTTTTTACATCATAGGTAAACATACAAAATTGCTTTAAACAGACAGGCAACATGTAAAGGGCAACAGTAGGGAGCTATGATTGACATGTTTTTTATTTTGACAGTGCTCACCCTCTTTGCTCCTGGTTTGTGATCATAAATAGTGTATGAGCTTATTAGGGAAGCCGCTGGCACATTCTCAACTAGTGTGTGTTAGTAGTGTTAGCAGCCAATTTGCCAGTACACATGTGAGACATTATTAGTCTCTCCCTTTAATCCAGACTCTCTCTCTCTCTACTTTCTGTCTTTATTACGCACACGCACACGCACGCACGCACGCACGCACGCACACACACACACACACACACACACACACACACACACACACACACACACACACACACACATGCTAGTGTGCATGCATACTGTACAGGAGCCCACCTGTCTTCCATTACTCACTGTGAGGTAGGCATCATGGGTGTGTACCCAAATGGCACCCTATTTCCCATGTACAGTGCCTTCGGAAAGTATTAGGACCCGCTGACTTTTCCCACATTTTGTCACATTACAGCCTTATTCTCAAATGGATAAAAAAAAAAAAAATCCTCATTAATCTACACACAATACCCCCGTAATGACAAAGCGAAACAGGTTTTTAGACATTGTTGCAAATGTATTGAAAATGAAAAACAGAAATACCTTCTCCACATTAGTATTCAGACGCTTTGCTACAGTATGAGACTCGAAATTGAGCTCGAAGGAGGCCGAAGGAATTGTCCGTAGAGCTCCCAGACAGGATTGTGTCGAGGCACAGATATGGAGAAGGGTACCAAAAAAAGTGCAATGTTCCCAATAACATAGTGGGCTCCATCATTCTGAAATGGAAGAAGTTTGGAACCACCAAGAACTTCTGAGAGCTGTCCCCCGGCCAAACTGAGCAATCGGGGGAGAAGGGCCTTGGTCAGGGAGGTGACCAAGAACCCGATGGTCACTCTGACAGAGCTCTATAGTTCCTCTGTGGAGATGGGAGAACCTTCCAGAAAGACAACCATCTCTGCAGCACTCCATCAATCAGGCCTTTATGGTACAGTGGCCAGACGGAAGCTACTCCTCAGTAAAAGGCACATGACAGCCCACTTGTAGTTTGCCAAAAGGCACCTAAAGACTCTCAGACCATGAGAAACAACATTCTCTGGTCTGATGAAACCAAGATTGAATTCTCATCCCTACGGTGAAGCATTGTGGTGGCAGCATCAAGCTGTGGGGATGTTTTTCAGCGGCAGGAACTGGGAGACTAGTCAAGATCGAGGCATAGATGAATGGAGCAAAGTGCAGAGAGATCCTTGATGAAAACCTGATCCAGAGCACTCAGGACCTCAGACTGGGATGAAGGTTCACCTTCCAACAGGACAACGACCCTGAGCACACAGCCAAGACAACGCAAGAGTGGCTTCGGGACAAGTCTCTGAATGACCTTAAGTGGCCCAGTCAGAGCCAGGACTTGAACCTGATCAAACTTCTCTGGAGAGACCTGAAAATAGTTGTGCAGCGACGCTCCCCATCCAACCTGACAGAGCTTGAGAGGATCTGCAGAGAGGAATGGGAGAAACTCCCCAAATACAGGTGTGCCAAGCTTGTACCGTCATACCCAAGAAGACTCGAGGCTGTAATCACTGCCAAAGGTGCTTAAACAAAGTACTGAATAAAGGGTCTGAATACTTATGTAAATGTAATATTTCAGTTTTTATGTTTAATAGATTTGCAAACATTTCCAAAAACCTGTTTTTGCTTTGTTGTTATGGGTTATTGTGTGTAAATTGTTGAGGAAAATAAACATTTGAATCAATTTTAGAATAAGGCTGTAACGTAACAAAATTTGGAAAAAGTCAAGGGCTCTGAATACTTTCCAAATGCTCTGTACTGTAGATGGTACAGTATATCGGGAATAGGGTGCAATTTGGGATGCAACCTATTAAAAAAAAGGAAATTCTCAGGATTTCCCCCCACTTTATTCCTTGATTCTTCCCTCAATAATTCTAAACAAGGCATACCTGTTATGCATTTTTATATATCGCAAGGCATTATGCTGTATGTGTAACCATTCAGAAATTGTCCAATCTTCTAAAGGTTGTGAATGTTAAGATTAAGCTTAATTTTTTTATTTCACCTTAATTTAACCAGGTAAGCTAGTTGAGAACAAGTTCTCATTTACAACTGCGACCTGGCCAAGATAAAGCAAAGCAGTGCGACAGAAACAACAACACAGAGTTACACATGGAATAAACAAGCGTACAGTCAATAACACAATAGAAAAAAAAGAAAGTCTATATACAGTGTGTGTAAATGGCATGATAAGGTAAGGCAATAAATAGGCCATAGTAGCAAAGTAATTACAATTTAGCAGATTAACACTGGAGTGATAGATGAGCAGATGATGAGCAGATGATGGTGTGTAAGTAGTGATACTGGTGTGCAAAAGAGCAGCAAAGTAAATAAAAACAATATGGGGATGAGGTAGGTAGATTGGGTGGGCTATTTACAGATGGACTATGTACAGCTGCAGTGATCGGTTAGTTGCTCAGATAGCTGATGTTTAAAGTTGGTGAGAGAAATGTAAGTCTCCAGCTTCAGTGATTTTTGCAATTTGTTCCAGTCACTGGTAGCAGAGAACTGGAAGGAAAGGCGGCCAAAGGAGGTGTTGGCTTTGGGGATGACCAGTGAGATATACCTGCTGGAGCGCGTGCTATGGGTGGGTGTTGTTATCGTGACCAGTGAGCTGAGATAAGGCGGAGCTTTACCTAGCATAGACTTATAGATGACCTGGAGCCAGTGGGTCTGGCGACGAATATGTAGCGAGGGCCAGCCGACTAGAGCATACAGGTCGCAGTGGTGGGTGGTATAACGCGCTTTGGTAACAAAACGGATGGCACTGTGATGGACTACATCCAATTTGCTGAGTAGAGTATTAGAAGCTATTTTGTAGATGATATCGCCGAAGTCGAGGATCGGTAGGATAGTCAGTTTATGTAGGTTTTCTGGAAAAATGACTCTTTCTTGTTTAATTTAGCATACAGTATATTTATCTACCTGGGTTGGACTCTGACAGAGGATGACAGAGAGACATCCTGTCACGTCCTGACCAGTAAAGGGGTCTCTTGTCAGTTTAGTATGGTCAGGGCGTGGCAGGGGGTGTTTGTTTTGTGTGTTTTGGGGTTTTTTGTTCTAGGGGATTTTGGTTCTAGATTGCATTTTCAATTTTTCGTTTTCCAGGTTTGGCCGAGTGTGGTTTCCAATCAGAGGCAGGTGTCTTTCGTTGTCTCTGATTGGAAGCCATACTTAGGCAGCCTGTTTCCTTTGGGTTTTGTAGGTGGTTGTTTTTCGTATAGTCCTTGTGTCCTTACGGAACTGTTGTTTGGGGTTGGTTAGTATTTTTGTTTAAGTGTTCACTTTAATCAAAATAAAGTAAGAAGATGAGCACGATACCCGCTGTGCCTTGGTCTGTCTTTTACGACGCCCCTGGCACATACACGATGGTAGCTAGTTCCAAAAGGACATCTCTCTCTAAGAGGAGTATTGGCCACACCTTTTCTCCCATCGGATATCACTCCAGGAGTGGCAGGAGAGGTGAGGGCCATAATTGTTGGTTGATGGCCTTTCTAAAAGGATGTTGGTGGGAGGTGGGAGGTGGGAGGTGGGAGAAGGAGGAGGTGGAGATGGAGAGGTGATCAGGCTCCAGGGGTCCCCAGAGGTAGATTTGCGAGTGGCGCTCGTTAGATTCACCTCTCCCTGACACCAACACTGGGCTGGCGCCTGAGAGTCAGGAGTTGGTCAAGTAAAGTGTTCCCTTTCCCCTTACTCCGGGAAAGCAAACCTGGGTTCAAATACTATTTATTAAAATTGTTCAAATACTTTGATTGTTCACTTTAGCATGTCTTGAGGGGCAGAATTAAACACTTTTCAGAGTATTCTATTGGTCCATTAATCCCAGACAAGCTCAAAGAAAAAACTGAAAAATGATTTGAAATTATTTCAAACAGTGTTTGAACCCTGGTGTGCTGGAAAGAGACATGCAGGCAGGGAGTGAGTGAACAGACCTGACTATGACATGGCATCCACGGAGATCAGTTGAAGCTAGGGATCTCCAGGGGCCCTCTGGTGTGGGGTCACTGGGTCAAAGCTGTAGTTTTACAGTACTGACGTGTTCAGAACACAACAGGGAGGAGAGCCCCTTCCAAGTACAGTAGAGTTCTGTACACGCTATGCAGACAGACACGCCGTGTCTTGCAGCTGCAGCACAAGATAATATAATAAATAAAACATATTAGCCTTCTCAATAAATAAGAGATGTATAATTTAACACCATCTACAAATATACATTGTGATCTATTCATGAGGTAATCTTTGAACCAAACAATTGCAGAGGAACCGAGCCCAATCTTGTGTAACCTATTCAAAAGCAAGGACAGTGGCTTTTCTGATTTAGGTACAATACTCTTTGTCGTTCTTGCATACGGTGTACATTTTAGGACACTCTCAAGCCTCATGTCTCACCCTGTAGGATGACTTAGTGGTGTCAACCTCAACCCCTAATAACATGAATATTTGAAGGAACTGATTCATCTTCCTTTGACGTCCTGAGTTTCTCTTTAAAACAGCATCCCTCTGCCTTCAACCCAGTAGATGCCCTCTAATGATAATTGCTCTACTGGTCCTTAAAGGGGAAGTTCAATATTTTATATCTTGATGTGAGATGCTTCCTAGTAGTTGTCTTTGTGGCTAAAGTTAGCTAAAGTTTGTTGTGGCTCTTTAGAGAAAACCAAACCATGGGCTACAGTTTCCTCTGGCCCATAGAACCATATAATCAAGTTGTAAAATCCTGAACTTCCCATCTAATATTTTCTCAACCTGTATTTTATTGAGTCAATACTCCTGACTGTGCAGGTATCGCCATTCCGCATGATGGTTTTGCATGGTTTCTGATGAATTTTTTATGTGTGGAAAAATCTGATGAAACTTATAAAAGAGGAACCACAGCAGAATATCGTCTCCAGACTATCCCCAAACCTGTTATTAAATGGGAATTCAAACAGCTATTTAATTTAGACAGGACCTAGGAAAGGTTGCTTGGGTTTGTCTTTACTTTGTGTGTTTTCACTGCCAATATTACAGCTGCAACTTTTTTTTTATTACGTCAACTATAGAATTAAACTGTACACACACACACACACACACACACACACACACACACACACACACACACACACACACACACACACACACACACACACACACACACACGCTAACACTCACTGATTTGTAAATGATCCCTCAGCTCTTGCAAGAGTCTTTTGGGGGACATTTGTTGTGGAAGCAGGAATGTAATCTATCAAATACTGTAGAGGATGTCCAGTTGGTGGCTCCGTCAAGCCTAGAATAGCCTTTTGTTCAAACACCTTTAATAATTAAACACTTTCCCAGCCCCTCAGGGCTCGTAAGATTGACGACTTTTGCAGAAAAAAAAACCTCCTCTCTACCGATTCCCATATAAACTGGAACACTTCTTGGAGAGAAGGCATAGTGTTGTATCACCTAATGCCTTTTCAATATGCCGAACCTCTGCTGAGTCCTGGACTGTATGTACTTATCTGTATACACAACTTAAAACATTACGAAAAGCCACCAGGGGTCGAATAATGACAAAAAAAAGTAGATCTGCAGATTCACTTAGTACCTGTCAGAGAACAGCTGTCTTGTAAAGAGCTGCCTCCCACCATCCCAACCCACTTTCTTTCTTTCTCTCTCTCTTTCTTTTTCTTTCTCTCTCTCTCACTCTTTCACACTCTCACTCTCTCTATCTCTCTTTCTCTCTCTCTCGCTCACTCAATCTTTCACTCGCTCTCTTTCTCTCTCCACTTCCTGGGCCCTTCAGCTCTAAAATCTCTCACTAATTTGAATCAGAAGACATGCATCTTTGCGCTTTCTCTCTCTCTCTCTCTCTCTCTCGCTCTCCCTCTCTCTCTCTCTCTCTCTCTCTCTCGCTCCCTCCCTGCTACTTTCACTCCCTCATGCTCTATGAGAGGATTCTTGGCTGAAGGGCTCGGCCTCGTAATCCTGTGCGAAGATGATGTGGTGGGTGGACTTCGATTTCTACTCTCAACTCTTTAAACGTGCATTATTATGTATGGACCTAATATCTCTTGAGGCATTTATATTGTTGAGTGTAGGAAATCATCACAGTACCAAATGGACATATTTTCTTCCCTGGATTTGCCCAAAATTCGTATTGCCTTCTCTTATTTCTCTGAGAGAAGGACAAACAGAAAGAAATACCAAGTGGATTAGTCACATCTGAATAGTTTCTAAGGTAAATACAACTCCAACTCTTCCATATCAATTGAGTAGAGTGCGGACACTATATTTCTGTGGATAAACAAACAATGGTAGGGTCCCAAATTATACCCTATTCCCTATATAGTACACTACTTTCGACCAGAGCCCTAGGGTGCAGTGTTACACTATATAGGCAGTAGGGTGCCATTTGGGACACAACCAATGTATGGCATGATAACTTTCAATAAATGGCCTACTCACATATTTGAGAGCTAATATTTATCATGAGATCTGCTGAGCGACCGCAGCCAGACCAACTAAACAAATATTGAGCTTCAACATCTCTTAAAACAACATACACGCAAAACCAAGTGTACACACATGATGCTGCCCAGCCACCACACCAACAACTTCTGCAACAGAAAGTTGCTTCAACAAACACTGATTCAAACTGTCATTATTCAAGACAGAAATGATCAATTATATTATTCTGCAGTGGGGCTGTAGTGTAGTGTACTCTCCTATTCCATACAGTTCTGTGCAACTGTGTGTGCACATAAGTCTCAATATCAAAGGCTGTGCTGTAAGAGCCTAGGGTGGTCGAGAGCTGGTCTCCATCTCTTGGTTGATGAGTGCTTCTTAAGTCCCCTCTGTGATGAGTTCTTTCTTTCCTTACCATGTATATGCCGAAACAGGGGGATGCCACTAGGGATGACTGGGGTTATGATATGGGTCTGCACAGGAATCTGGGTCACAAGCTTAATTGTATTTTTGGCCATTTTGTACTTTTTAAGGCCCAGTCTTGATCTCGGAGAGGAGCGAGTGAGACAGAAAGAAAAAAATACAGTTGACCGTCCGTTCTATGCAGCAGGAAATAAATCAACAGAAGAAATAAGGAGGTAATGGTTGTAGGAGCAGACCTTGGCCGATTACTTCTCCTGCGTCTGCCTGTCAACACTGTAAACGGCGGAATGACAGATTTGATAAGAGGGAGGAGCAGAGATCCTTAAAGGGTATGACGTTTTTATTCACCACAGCAACAGACTTAGTAACTTAGTTGTAGTCACGCTGTGGTTACCTACTGTATAATTCCAAAAATAGTTGTTTTGGGGTTTTGAAATATTTCTGAACACATTTTTGAATATCTTCGGAACTACCCACAATGCACAATTGTCAAGTCTTATGGAGAACTAGGCTAGTTAGCAGGCTAAAATAATTAACTTTAGCTGGCTGGCTTGTTGGCTGATATAATTGTATATACCGGTAACATTATTTGATAACTAGTTAGATGGCGATATGTATTTCCCAAACTTTGGTTTACTTCAATGTAGCTGTAAGCTAGGTGTTGATAGCAACTGGCTGACTCATGCAGTTCTAACGTAACGTTAGCAGGCTGGTAAGGCTAATGTTAGCAAGCTAGTTGGCTAGCAACCTTGCAACCTGATTTGTAACTATACATTCATTCATTATTTGTTCGTACATTGGCTGAAAGTTAAATTTAAACTAGTAGTCATGAGTGCAAACAATTTAGTTTAATTTGAAGTTACACATTTGAAGTTAATTCTGTTGGAGTTTACATTATAGGGAATAAGCTGGCTTGCCGGTTCCGTCATATTACATCACACCCCAACATGACTTCGGCATTGTTCTGAATTCTGAATGGTTTTATGTAATAACTCTAAAAATAGAAAAGTGAGGTTTGCATTGTGACTTTTGATGGGATACTAATGCAAATCCATATGTTACATGTGGTTACGTTTACATTACCTACCCTTTAAGCTCTCCTTTTGTGTGTGACACGGGCAGTCTCCCGACACCTGGGTTCTGATTGGATGTTTCCGTCAGGTTCCGGCAAGTCATGTATATGTCAGCCTCTCTGTCATTACTTATGACGTTTACAGCTGACGTTTTTCCAACAATTGTTTACAGACAGTTTATTTCACTTATAATTCACTGTATCATAATTCCAGTGGGTCAGAAGTTTACTGTACCTTTAAACAACTTGAAAAATTCCAGAAAATGATGTCATGGCTTTAGAAGCTTCTGATAGGCTAATTGACATCATTTGAGTCAATTGGAAGTGTACCTGTGGATGTATTTCAAGGCCTACCTTCAAACTCAGTGCCTCTTTGCTTGACATCATGGGAAAATCAAAAGAAATCAGCCGATTGTAGACCTCCACAAGTCTGGTTCATCCTTGGGAGCAATTTCCAAATGCCTGAAGGTACCACGTTCATCTGTACAAACAATAGTATGCAAGTATAAACACCATGGGACCACGCAGCCGTCATACCGCTCAGGAAGGAGACGTGTTTTGTCTCCTAGAGATGAATGAACTTTGGTGCGAAAAGTGCATATCAATCCCAGAACAACAGCAAAAGACCTTGTGAAGATGCTGGAGGAAACAGGTACAAAAATATCTATTTTGACAGTAAAACGAGTCCTATATCATCATAACCTGAAAGGCCGCTCAGCAAGGAAGAAGGCACTGCTCCAAAACCACCATAAAAAAGCCAGACTACAGTTTGCAACTCACATGGGGACAAAGATCATACTTTTTGGAGAAGTCCTCTGGTCTGATGAAACAAAAATAGAACTGTTTGGCCATAATGACCTTCGTTATGTTTGGAGGAAAAAGGGGGAGGCTTGCAAGCCGAAGAACACCATCCCAACCGTGAAGCACGGGGGTGGCAGCATCATGTTGTGGGGGTACTATGCTGCAGGAGGGACTGGTGCACAAAATAGATGGCATCATGAGGGAGGAAAATTATGTGGATATATTGAAGCAACATCTCAAGACATCAGTCAGGAAGTTAAAGCTTGGTCGCAAATGGGTCTTCCAAATGGACAATGACCCCAAGCATACTTCCAAAGTTGTGGCAAAATGGCTTAAGGACAACAAAGTCAAGGTATTGGAGTGGCCATCACAAAGCCCTGACCTCAATCCTATAGAACATTTTAAATGTATTTGGCTAAGGTGTATGTAAACTTCCGACTTCAACTGTACATACATACAGTGTAGGTACTGTATATTTATTGATCATGGCAGACTATATTCCTGTCATAGCCTACTGAAAATCCTGGTATTTTAAAACTGATCAAGTGTACAAATAATCTACGAAATGTTCCTTTCTTTCAAATTAACAAGAAAACAATGCAGTTAGGATGACCACTACACTGAATAACTACAGGACTACATTGTGGTAATTCTAGTTCCTGTAATTTATTCTCACATTGTCACGTTGGGTGAACACGTATACAAAACACAAGGTTGAAACCCAAACAAAAGAACGACGAGTACCTCTAATAAATACACTCGACGAGACCCGAACACATGCACACAATGATTCCACACAGGACGAAACCGTAATCATCTGCACAATACAAGTGGCAAAAAAGCCAAAACAACACAGCACAGGTACTCACACGACCAACAGACATTGTAACAATAATTGACAGCCCAATGGAAACCAAAGGGCACATTTATACAATTACAATCAGGGAAATGGGGACCAGGTGTGCGTAATGACACAGTTCCGGAGGGATCCGTGCATTAGCAGCGCAATGACACCGGCCCCGAGGACGATCACAGGAACGCAGTGTGGCTCGATCAGGACCCGAGGCAGCTGCCGAAGTTGCATCGTCGTCGGACGGGCCAGTTGCCGCTGCCGAAGTTGTGGCGGCCGACGTTGCGTCGTCGTCGGACGGGCCAGTTGCCGCTGCCGAAGTTGTGGCGGCGTTGGAAGGACCAGTTGCAGTGGCGACGGATTGACCGGTTTTGATGGCGTCAGACAGGCCAGCAGTTGCAGCTGCTGCAGTTACGTCATTGGACCGTCTGACGTTGCCGCTTGTGGCAACGTCGGAAGGCCTAGTTGCAGCTGCTGAAGTTGCGGCGGCGCCTGACGGACCAGTCGCAGCGTCATCGGACGGGCCATTCGCGCTGTCTCATCTAATGGTCAATTATTCTGTCACATTGGGTGAAGGGATCGGGAGACAGGTGCAGGAATGCGTAATAGGGTTTTTTATTATTTCCAAATTACAGCGTGCCATGTAAAGGCACGGTGACGAAGACCAAACAAACACGTATACAAAACATAGGGTTGAAACCCAAACAAAAGAGTGAAGAGTATCTCGAATAAATACACGGGGCGCACAATGATACCACATGGGACGAAACCCGTAATCATCTGCACAATACAAGTGGCACGAAAGCCAAAACAATGAGCACAGGTACTCACATGACCAACGGATATTGTAAAAATAATCGACAGCCCAATGGAAACCAATGGGCACATTTATACAATTACAATCAGGGAAATGGGAACCAGGTGTGCGTAATGACACAGTTTCAGAGGGATCCGTGACACACATATACAGTATGTAACATAGTTCACCCAAAAATGACTCTAAACCAATTCTGTCAGTACAAAGAGCGTAGAACTCAGCCAAGAATACGCATATTTGTTTCACATTGCATATTTTAAGAAACCATGTACTCCCAAAAAGTTGTTGTCCAATTATATGTCTAAATCAGTACTCATTACTAACATATACATAATCTCCATGTTTCAATGAATATTCAAATTATTCATAACATTTTGCATGCAAATTGATAATATATTCAGGATTAGGTATATTACATTTAAATCTATCTCTATCCAGGCAGAATGTACCTAGCTTGTCCTTAATAAGCTGTGTGCCCAGTAATGTTCCTGAACTTATTATAATGCAATATGCACAAGCAAAAAGCATCACCACATCCTTAATGTTATTTCTTGGCAATTATCATAGAGTAGAACATACAGACCCTGAGTTCATTTGCACAGACACTCACATATAATGCAAAACAGAACGAGTAAACAGGCCCAGTGACTTCCACAAACACTGGAGCCAGTCAAGTGTTTCAAATCTAATTTAAATATATGAATGTTTGCTTTGTCCATTTTGCTAAAATGACTTAGCTGTATTAGAGCCAAATGGAAAATATTGAGCTTTGCAACTGACTGGGGAGCAGGAAGACCTTTGTCAATGTTGGGAAGCTAGCCAGCTCACTGTCCACGCAATTTACATGCTATCCCATCCTCAAGGGACTTCAATTAGACAGGTGCCTGGGTCTAGATCTACAACTCCCATAGGCCTTCCCTGTCACATTGAACCATGAAGTTGCGCTCAGTTAATATTCCAGGGGAAGTGAAGATCCATAAAGTTTCTCCTATAAAACACACAGGCTCTGTAACATCCAAATAACAGCACTAAATAAGAGGCTTACACCTGTACAACATACAGGTCCGCTGGGTGTCCAGGACCAGGATGTGGATGTGTTTTCACCCTCCTGCACTTCTGGCTGCCTCAGACAGTTGTAAATGCCTTGAGTAAAAAATACTGAGTGCTATTAATGGATAGGTTTATTTTAAAGCATGCCATCTGCTATCAATCACAGAGAAGTATGGGAACGCAAGTTTGCTAAAGTCCCTTCTCCTCTCCTTCACCGCACCCACCGACCTGATAAAGACAGGACTTCACTGCTCGGGGAACGACTGGATCCCCAGGAGAATAAAACATCAAACTCACTCAGCAGCTCCACTAACAATAATAAAAATGCCTTGTCTTAAAGGTGACATTCGCAATTTACGATTATTTCTGTCTATAAAGTGTATTCTATGGCTCCTGACACATTCCCTCTGTCTCATTACACAAGTACAATACATTAACAATGCTGAGGGTAAATGTAAATTCTATCCGTTTTATTAAACCGACAGCCACTACCTGAGACTTTCAATTTGGTCTGGGTTGACCTCCGAGGACACATTTCTCTCCCCTTTCAACTACCTTCCCTCTCACTTATTCAGTTCCCTGTTTACATTGACTGCCCTCCTGTGAGACCGGGCCACAGCAGCATTAATGGATGAGCTTGAACCGTGCTGAAATAGAGAGGGGAGAAGACTGTACAGCTTGTCTTCCATAGAAGATTTACTCTGGCTATAAGATGGATGAAATCAGACCTTTGTATCTCTTTTAGTGATATTTCTCTCTCTCCGAAGGGCAATACTGGAGGAGGAAAATGTGATAAAAAGACAGATATCAGAGGAGAACAAACATCAGACGATTGGGTGGTGTTAAATTATCAACATGGTCAGTGATCAGCAAAGGTGATATGACCCAACAATGTCTGTGTCTAACCTTTATTTCAGCACCTAGATGTAACACAAATTAGGATCTAATGTTCTACTCTGGAATCTTGCGCTGTATTTTATTCTAGAACATGTCACTGACTACCAGTACAACCATCTTATCTTATATAATGAGATTCAAGGGAAAAGCCATTGAACGTTTCCTGGATAGGATCCAGACATTTGTTCAGTCCACTACATACTACACCCTGTTCCTCAGAAGAGGTGATGGCACATAAAGTACTATGAAATATGGTACTTATAGAGTGAAATGGTGGTCTGAGGCACAGCCAAGTTCTTGTTGAGTTATGGACATTTCTCTATATGCTTTCAAGAGCGGTCTGTCTCCATATGATGGAATTCTCACAGTTACTGTAACTCTATCAGTGTAAATGGGATTTTCTATATCAATAACCCCTCATTCGATACTTTTGCTTATTAGAAGGCACAAGAAGCATGGCTGACAAAGATGGTGCCGAAGAACATGGCTGACGTTTTAAATTCTCCCAACCAATTGTGCTATTTTGTTAGGGGTCGCAGATCGGGCAGCCTTCTGAGAATCCGTAGGTGAGCGAGAACTCCCATTGCCATCTGTTCTTCTTGCTAAAGTGCAATCATTGGAAAATAGAATTGATGACCTACAATTAAGATTATCCTACCAACGGGACATCAAAAACTGTAACATCTTATGTTTCACCGAGACATGGCTGAACAACGATACGGACAATATAGAGCTGGTGGGATTTTCCATGCACCGGCAGAACAGAGACACTATATCTGGCAAGACGATGGGTGGGCGTGTGTGTCTTTTTGTCAATAACAGCTGGTGCGTGATGGTGGTCTCAAGGTATTGCTTGTACCTTATGATAAACTATAGACCATACTATCTACCAAGAGAGTTCTCATCTATATTATTTGTAGCCGTCTATTTACCACCACAGAAAAAAGCTGCCACTAAGACCGCTCTCAACCAACTCTATAAGGCCATAAGCAAAGTAGAAAATGCTCACCCAGAAGCGATGCTCCTAGTGGCCCGGCGACTTTAATGCAGGCAAACTTAAATCAGTTTCACCAAAGTTTTACCAGCATGTCACATTTGCATGTGCAACCAGAGAAAAATTAAAATCATAGACCACCTTTACTCCACACACAGAGATGCATACAAAGCTCTCCCCCACCCTCCATTTGGCAAATCTGACCATAATTATATCCTCCTGATTCCTGCTTACAAGCAAAAACTAAAGCAGGAAGTACCAGTGACTCACTCAATACGGAAGTGGTCAGATGACGTGAATGCTACACTACAGGACTGTTTTGCTAGCACAGACTGGAATATGTTCCAGGATTCATCCAATGTCACTGACGAGTACACCACCTCAGTCATCGGCTTCATCAGTAAATGCATCGATGCCGTCCTCCCCACAGTGACTGTGGGTACATATCCCAACCAGAAGTCATGAATTACAGGCAACATCCGCATCGAGCTAAAGGCTAGAGCTGCCGCTTTCAATGAGCGGGAGACTAATCTGGACGCTTATAAGAAATCCCGCTATGCCCTCAGATGAACCATCAAACAAGCAAAGCGTCAATACAGGATTAAGATTGAATCCTACTACCCCAGCTCTGACGCTCGTCGGATGTGGCAGAGCCTGAAAAATATTACGGGCTACAAAGGGAAACCCAGACACAGAGCTGCCCAGTGACGCAAGCCTACCAGACAAGCTAAATGCCTTTTATGCTCGCTTCGAGGCAAGCAACACTAAAGCATGCACGAGTGCGCCTGCCCAGCCCAGTACGTCCTGTGCCTGCTCCCAGAGCCAGGCCTCCTGCATGTCTCCCCAGTCTGGTGAGTCCTGTGCCTGCTCCCAGAGCCAGCCCTCCTGCAAGTCTCCCCAGCCTGGTGAGTCCTGTGCCTGCTCCCAGAGCCAGGCCTCCTGCATGTCTCCCCAGCCTGGTGAGTCCTGTGCCTGCTCCCAGAGCCAGGCCTCCTGCATGTCTCCCCAGCCTGGTGAATCCTGTGCCTGCGCCCAGAGCCAGGCCTACTGCAAGTCCCGCCAGTCCGGAGCCGCCAGAGCCGCCCGCCAGTCCGGAGCCGCCAGAGCCACCCGCCAGCCCGGAGCCGCCAGAGCCGTCCGTCAGTCCGGAGCCGCCAGTGCCGCCCATCAGTCCAGAGAGCGACCCTCATCCTTGGAGAGCTCATTTATCTTGGCCATGGTGGAGAGTTTGGAATCTGATTGATTGCTTCTGTGGACAGGTGTCTTTTATACAGGTAACAAACTGAGATTAGGAGCACTCCCTTTAAGAGTGTGCTCCTAATCTCAGCTCGTTACCTGTATAAAAGACACCTGGGAGCCAGAAATCTTTCTGATTGAGAGGGGGTCAAATACTTATTTCCCTCATTAAAATGAAAATCAATTTAGAACATTTTTGACATGCGTTTTTCTTGATTTTTTGGTTGTTATTCTGTCTCTCACTGTTCAAATAAACCTACCATTAAAATTATAGACTGATCATTTCTTTGTCAGTGGGCAAATGTACAAAATCAGCAGGGTATCAAATATTTTTTTCCCTCACTGTAGACTTTAACTTACTTTGTTCATTTGGGACCCCAACTTTGACATATCTCGATTTTTTTACAAATCATATCAATTTACGTAGAAAATCTCAGAGTTTCAAAGGCAAAACTGTAAGTTGATTTGGACAACGTTATTATTGCTTACCATTACATTGATGATTGACCCTATCAGTGTGACTAATTTAATATGTCATCTTTGTTGCACGTCTAAATCTTTTTCAAAATGGTGGCATGCATGGAGGACGAGGGTCGGCTTTATTTTGACAGGGATGTCGGGTTAGGTGACATACAAATACAAATGCCACAGAGGATCAGTTCGACTCGAGGAAGCCTATTTTTTCAATAACAAGAGGACATTAAAGCCTAACAAATAATACCATCTACCTTTGATGTTTCCTATGTCTTATAACCTTATAACCTATTGACGTCTTATTATAGGATGTTTGGGGGGGTTGACCTATTTTACAGGAACAGTAGTTGTGTCTAATAGTATGAAACTGAAGAAGATTACAAAACTGCAGATGAAAGAAGGGCTTTGTAAACACCTACGGTACTGGAGAAATATTGTTGACTTGTTATTTTGGATTCCATAATCCAGTACTTCTGTGTGTACATTGTTGTTGCATTCATGAAGAGTCTGTAAATATATGCATAGAAAATACCAATTTCTTTCACAGCCAAATTGGCAATCATCATGATTGTACCCCATGGTAATAATAATGTTGAAATAAATGACATAATACCATGTGCACAATTAAAGGCGAGAAAAACTACGATCACATTCACCTCATAGCTAGTATATAATAGAAAGAAGCAAAAATAAACCTATAAATAATGAATATGATTGTGATTATTCTCTTTCAGATTTGCATAATAATTGTTGAAATTACAGTCCTTTTCTTTGTTTCCAACAAGACTGGCATAGCGTAGGTTACCTTCTTGCTTTCAAAGTACACAAATGAATAAGAATAAATAAGGCCTTATGAGCAAACGCTCTTCATGTATAATTAATGGTGTGGGTCACATGGTAATATGCAAGATGCAAGTTGCTGTAAATGAGCATCCGTGTTGCACTGGTAATGTGGAACAGTTATGCACTGTCATTGCACTGACCAAGGCCCAAGACCCAAGACATTTGAAATTGAATGGCCCAGGTCGCAGCTAAAGAGAGTGAGTCTTACTTGTTGTGTAACAGAGATATTGAATGACCTATACGTCGCCGCTAAAGAGAGAGAGAGAGTACTGCAAATGTTAGCTGTTGTCTAACAGAACTCGCTCGCTCACTTTATTCCCAAAGAAAACATTAACCAGGTGACTTATCATAAAACTCTGCAGCCTGACCTTCTAATGTCTGTGTCATTGATTGCGTATCGTGGTACACTCTCCATCCCAAGGTGATAGATTATTCAATTAACTATTGACCTTTCTCGAGGACTCGTTTGTCGATGAAAACGCTTTTATGACAGATGTGCATTTAGGAACGGACGGAAGGAAGGATGCTGAGGTTTGATTTTGGCATTTACAGGGTGCATTAAGATGTTTTCTCTCTCTGATGACTTCTGATTTAACATTGTAATAAGATGATGAATGGGAATTGTGGCTCTCCGTATGGATACCATTGCAGGAAAGCTATGGAGCTACAGTGGTGCATCTTGGCAGGCTACTGTATATAATGTTCTCTCCTGGATTTCTACCACGTGCTTGTCCTTAACTCAGGCATATTTCATTACTAAGACTGTGCTCTACTGTGTCCCTGTGTTCTGCATTGCACTATAGAGATGGGCATTTGTGTCCGTAGCTCCAGCATAAATGCATATTGATGAATCATAGTCTAGTCAAGCCCCCATTTCCTGCTGCTGAAGTTTCCCTAACCACACATATACTGTAGATATTATATTAAGCAGATATCTTCTTTTATGTCACGGAGCGAGGAGAGAGATATTTATAAACCACTTTATACCAAGTGCTGGTAAAACCATGTATTTACTTTGATAGTCAGGTGGTGGTTAAGTTAATATAATGTAATTAAAGTGTATAGGTACACATTGTTAGACAGCAGTTACACAGTAAAAAACAGTGATACCTGTTTGCAGTTTCTGTAACTATACTGGACAAAAAAATAAACGCAACAGGCAACAATTTCAAAGAATTTACTGAGTTACAGTTCATATAAGGAAATCATTCAATTGAAATGAATTCAATAGGCCCTAATCTATGGATTTCACATGACTGGGAATACAGATGTGCATCTGTTGGTGACAGATACCTTAAAAAATGGTAGGGCGTGGATCAGAAAACCAGTCAGTATCTGGTGTGACCAACATTTTCCTCATGCAGTGCAACATATCTCAAATCAAATCAAATCAAAGTTTATTTGTCACGTGGCACGAATAAAACAGGTGTAGACCTTACAGTGAAATGCTTACTTACAGGATATAACCAACAGTGCAAAAAAGGTATTAGGTGAACAATAGGTAAGTAAAGAAATAAAAACAACAGTAAAAAGACAGTGAAAAATAACAGTTGCGAGGCTATATACAGTAGTGAGGCTATAACAGTAGCGAGGCTACATACAGGCACCGGTTAGTCAGGCTGATTGAGGTTATATGTACATATAGATATGGTTATAGTGACTATGCATATATGATAAACAGAGAGTAGCAGTAGCGTAAAAGAGGGGTTGGCGGGTGGTGGGTGGCGGGTGGCGGGACACAATGCAGATAGCCCGGTTAGCCAATGTGCGGGGGCACTGGTTGGTCGGGCCAAATGAGGTAGCATGTACATGAATGTATAGTTAAAGTGACTATGCATATATGATAAACAGAGTGTAGCAGCAGCATAAAAGAGGGGTTGGGGGGGGGGGGGGCACACAATGCAAATAGTCCGGGTAGCCATTTGATTACCTGTTCAGGAGTCTTATGGCTTGAGGGTAAAAACTGTTGAGAAGCCTTTTTGTCCTAGACTTGGCACTCCATTACCGCTTGCTACTGCCACTGGGGTGGCTAGGGTCATTGACAATTTTTAGGGCCTTCCTCTGACACCGCCTGGTGTAGAGGTCCTGGATGGCAGGCAGCTTAGCCCCAGTGATGTACTGGGCCGTAAGCATTACTCTCTGTAGTGCCTTGCGGTCGGAGGCCGAGCAATTGCCATACCAGGCAGTGATGCAACCAGTCAAGATCCGCACGATGTTGCAGCTGTAGAACCTTTTGAGGATCTGAGGACCCATGCCAAATCTTTTTAGTTTCCTGAGGGGGAATAGGCTTTGTTGTGCCCCCTTCACACCTGTCTTGGTGTGTTTGGACCATTCTAGTTTGTTGGTGATGTGGACACCAATGAACTTGAAGCTCTCAACCTGTTCCACTACAGCCCCGTCGATGAGAATGGGGACGTGCTCGGTCCTCCTTTTCCTGTAGTCCACAATCATCTCCTTAGTCTTGGTTATGTTGAGGGATAGGTTGTTATTCTGGCACCACATGGTCATGTGTCTGACCTCCTCCCTATAGGCTGTCTCATCGTTGTCAGTGATCAGGCCTACCGCTGTTGTGTCATCTGCAAACTTAATGATGGTGTTGGAGTCGTGCAGTCGTGGGTGAACAGAGAGCACAGGAGGGGACTGAGCATGCACCCCTGGGGGGCTCCAGTGTTGAGGATCAGCGTGGCAGATATGTTGCTACCTACCCTCACCACCTGGGGGCAGCCCGTCAGGAAGTCCAGGATCCAGTTGCAGAGGGAGGTGTTTAGAACCAGGATCCTTAGCTTAGTGATGAGCTTTGAGGCTACTATGGTGTTGAACGCTGAGCTATAGTCAATGAATAGTATTCTCACATAGGTGTTCCTTTTGTCCAGGTGGGAACGGGCAGTGTGGAGTGCAATAGAGATTGCATCATCTGTGGATCTGTTCGGGCGGCATGCAAATTGGAGTGGGTCTAGGGTTTCTAGGATAATGGTGTTGATGTGAGCCATTACCAGCCTTTCAAAGCACTTCATGGCTACGGACGTGAGTGCTATGGGTCTGTAGTAATTTAGGCAGGTTGCCTTCATGTTCTTGGGCACAGGGACTATGGTGGTCTGCTTGAAACATGTTGGTATTAGACTCATGCTCCTTCAGGCTGTTGATTGTTCCCTGTTGAATATTGTCCCACTCCTCTTCAATGGCTGTGCGAAGTTGCTGGATATTGGCGGGAAGTGGAACACACTGTCATCCAGAGCATCCCAAACATGCTCAATGGATGACATGTCTGGTGAGTATGCAGGCCATGGAAGAACTGGGACATTTTCAGGTTCCAGGAATTGTGTACAGAACCTTGTGACATGGGGCCTAGCATTTCATGCTGAAACATGAGGTGATGGCAGCGGATGAATGGCACGACAATGGGCATCAGGATCTCATCACGGTATCTCTGTGCATTCAAATTGCCATCGATAAAATGCAATTGTGTTCGTTGTCTGTAGTTTATGCCTGCCTGCCCATGCCATAAACCCACCATGGGGCACTCTGTTCACAATGTTGACATCAGCAAACTGCTCGCCCACACAATGTGGTCTGCGGTCATATACCGGTCAGACTCTCTAAAACGACATTGGAGGCGGCTTATGGTAGAGAAAATAACATAGCATTCTGTGGCAACAGCTCAGGTGGACATTCTTGTAGTCAGCCTGCCAATTGCACACTCCCTAAACACTTGAGACATCGGTGGCATTGTCTTGTGTGACAAAACTGCACATTTTAGAGTGGCCTTTTATTGTCCCCAACACAAGGTGCACCTGTGTAATGATCATGCTGTTTAATCAGCTTTTTGATATGCCACACTTGTCAGGTGGATGGATTATCTTGGCAAAGGAGAAATGCTCACTAACAGAGATGTAAACACATTTCTGAGAGAAATAAGCTTTTTGGAACATTTCTGGCTTTTTGGAACATTTCTGGGATCTTTTATTTCAGCTCATGAAACATGGGACTAACACTTTGTTGCATTTATATTTTTGTTCAGTGTATATTGTGATGTGTATCTCCATTGTGAGTTTATTCTTGTGACTGCAACATACTCTACTGTTGCCCTTTTTATCCTGACGTTGTTTGCCTTAGAATTACCTTTTGGAATGCGATTTTCGACGAGCAAGTGTCTACATAGTGTACACTAGAAGATTGTTGTTGTCAGTATCAAAGTTGCAGCTAGATTCCTTGTGTAATTGGTTTTACTGTATGAAACATGTTTTCTTCATGAAGGAGGTGCATTGGCAATGCAAATAAAGTTCCAGTACCATTTTACAGTGTATTACTGTAGCTCATTAATATTTATTGGCCTTCATTTTGATTTCCGCAGGTTGTCAAACTACAGTTACAGGCAAGCCATTCATGGCATCACAGATAGTCAGAAACCAAGAGTGTGTTCCAAATGACACCCTATATCCCTATGGGCCCTGGTCAAACGTAGTGCACTATGTAGGGAGTAGGGTGCCATTTGGGAAGCAGCCCTAGCCATCTGTGGCCCTGTGCCACATGACTCTCCTCTCCTGCTCAGCTCAGGGAAGTAACATCTTACTCCTGTCCTCATTGTTGAAAAAGGATGTGACAAAGAGAGATTTCTGTGGGATAAATATTTAATAGCTCATGTTGACTTATTCATGTTCTATGGGCCTACTCCCACATGTTCTCCTCCATACCTGTCACATCCCTCTCACCAAAAACACGGAGTCATAAAAGGGAAGCAATAACTTTACTTTCAGCCAAAGAGACATCTTGATCTAGTTAAGTGATATTCCAGATCCAGAATAGCATGGTGGTGACTGAACGGCTTGTACAGTACAGGGATATTATGATAGATATCTATTAGTGCGCACACCTCTTAAATATCATCCTCCTTAACAGTTTTGACAGGGGCGACTTTTTCCCTTGTCAAAGCCAATCGGTTAAGGAAGGATGGAGGGATTGAACCAAAGTGACAGGACAGGACGGTTGCAATTACTGATAAAGGGAGAAAGTGTCGAACAGGATGCAATGGGTATCTATTTGCGATGTTTGATGTGATTTATCCGACGGACGGATGGTCGGACGGCGCCGGGGATTGGGGCGTATTTAAACGACACTTGAATATGAGCTGCCCTTGGAAAAGTGACGAGTCGTTCCCCTTGACATTATTGACTCACTCCTCTAATCAATTCGACTTGTCTGCAAAGTGGCTCCGGATCTGCCGTCATATTATGACAGGGGCCGGGACTGACAATACATCATAACTACCTAATCCAAATTCTTTCCTCCTTCTCTCGCAGAGAGGGGAGGAAAGGCTGGCTAGGAGGGAGTCGACCTGGAAACTGGAAAGGATAAATCACCTTAGCCCAAATGTCTCTGGCCAAAAGTAGTGCACTATATAGGAAATAGGGTGCCATTTGGGATGCATTTGGGGATCACTAGCATACTCAAGCAGTTTGGAAAGTCTGACCACTCTAACGGTCAGTAAATCTGAGAGATCTCTTCATTTCAGTAGAAATTCTATAACATGTTGTGTTTTTATATAGAATCTTATTAGATTTGTGCCCTAATGGTGGCAGTGTTGCTATCATATGTATCTGTCAGGGCTTTACGATATCCTTAGTTAATATAAACATCCACTTGAGTAGGAAATGCAGGATCATTTCAACTACTGCTCTTCTGTTTGTTTGTTTTTTGAGTGGATAAATATTCATCTTTCATCTCTTGTTCTCTTCCATCATATAGACTGCATAGTGTCACAAATTGGAAAGCTTCTGCAGGTGAATACTAGATCATATTTACAGATAGTTGCAGAACATAACGGGTTGAAGTCTGCTCTAAATGGAACGCTACAGTTCTGTTCTGGCAGCAGTTCTGTTCTGTTCTTAAGCACTAATGGGGAATTTTACACTCTTTTCTTTTAACACAAAACAACAACAAAGGAATATATACAGTATATACCAAATATATAGTTAATTCTTCATTTAAAGGCATACAACCTATTTTTAGTTGCCAGGTGAATAGTAGACGGTAGCTGGTCATCAGACCACATCTGTAAGCTGATCAATATTTCATGATAATCTGGACGCTAGTTTTGAAACAACAAGGATGTGTTTTGCACTCATCATGAACCTGTGTCATAGGCAGGGTTATAGAGTATCATAAAGAATGCATGCACATTGGTTTTAAATCCTACCATGGCTCATGCATTTTTAAACACAAAATACTTTGGGATACAGGGGTAACTATGCTTTATTTAAAAATACATATTTTATGTCTCTTTTTGCATAAATAAACTATAAATATACTATAGATTGTACGTGTGTCGTCTGAACCAAAAGCGCACCTTGAGATTGGCTGAGCAACGTTATTGTGGGTATGTTTTACATTTTAATGTGATTATGTGTTTTTATTACTTTCATCCTCAAAGCATGGAGCCTGCAATGGGAGTCCCATATTACTGTGCTGCTAAATAGATACCTATTTTTATTGTGTTTATCAGTGGTGTAAAGTACTTAAGTAAAAATACTTTAAAGTACTAATTAAGTCGTTTTTGGGGGTATCTGTACTTTACAATGTTTTTGTAAACGTTCACTACATTCCCAAAGAAAATAATGTACATTTTACTCCATACATTTTCCCTGACACTCAAAAGTACTCCTTACATTGTGAATGCTTAGCAGGACAGAAAATCCCTGGTCATCCCTACTGCCTCTGATCTGGTGGACTCACTAAACACAAATGTTTCATTTGTAAATTATGTCTGAGTGTTGGAGTGCGCCCCTGGCTATCTGTAAATAAAATGTAAAAACTCAAAAATTGTGTCGCCTGGTTATATAAGGAATTTTAAATGATTCATCATTTTACTTTTACTTTTGATACTGAAGTATTTTAGCAATTACATTTACTTTTGATACTTAAGTATATTTAAAACAAATAAGGTTTTACTTTTACTCAAGTAATATTTTACTGGGTGACTTTCACTTTCACTTGAGTCATTTTCTAGGAACTTATCTTAACTTTTACTAAAGTAGGATAATTGGGTATTTATTCCACCACTGGTGTTTATTTGGACATACACTGCATTATAATGTGCACAGATACACTCATTACAAACCTACATCCTTTTACACATCTCCCAATAAGCTTTCCCAGATACTTTCGAGCCAAGATCTCACTACTATCTCTATTGCTGTGTTATTCAAAGGTATTAAACACTATTTCATGTGTTTGAAACAATGTCAAACTCCCAACTCCCGAAGAGCCACTGCAGCGCGGGAACTGTTATGTTTTATCTCCAGCTTTAATCATTGTTGGCTTGGATCAACTTCCAGTCAGAAAGTGAAACAGCTTAGGAATGTCATTCTTTGAAAAGAAAACAGAGAGGATCCAAAGAGGAAGTTCTCTGATTCTACATGTACGCAAAAACACTAACACGCTCATACGCGGATGCACACACGGACATGCAGGGGAACACTCACACACACACACACACACACACACACACACACACACACACACACACACACACACACACACACACACACACACACACACACACACACACACACACACACACACACACACAGAGGGCTGAGAGGGGAGTATGGCTGGGAAACATCAAATGCCCAGGGAGGGAAAAGGACAGACTTTTCCCACATTTAGAGTCCATGGATACTTCAGAAGTTCATCTAAAAATAGATCTATGTCAAAACCAGCATTGAAACGATGAATGCAATGATGGTGTCTTTACTCACTCGCTGTGTAGGGTCAGAGGGAAGACGCCGCTATGTGAATATTTCACTCTTTGCTGCTGAGAATGTTCTTGTGTTAACATAAAATCACTGAAAACCAGCACTAACACACAGTTATATGAAAACTATTCCACTTTCCATGTAGCCTAATTTTGATCAGCCTAACCACCAATCAAGCAACATTATGGACTGAACATAAAAAAATCCTGTTGCTGCAGGAGTATTTTGCTGCGACAATAAAGGTCAAATTAAGATCCTACACCTGTACATCAGTTAGTCCTGTCTCTGTTAGAGAAAACAAGGTCAATGTCAAACAGTATGTTGTAGGGGAGAACTGGGACGAAAGTAACACCTTTAGTTTTTTCCCCCTAACTACTCAGAGATCGATACAGCTAGAGACACCATATTTATGACAAAGAACGTATATATTCCCTCTACCTTTAGAAACTAAAAGATCCCAGAAATTTTCAATATGCACAAAAAGCTTATTTTTCTCTCCAATTTGTTTACATCCCTGTTAGTGAGCATTTGTCCTTTGCTAAAATAATCCATCCACCTGACAGGTGTGGCATATCAAGAAGCTGATTAAACAGCATGGTCATTAAACAGGTGCCGTTTACGATAAGGGAGGACAATTTTCTTTTTCATGAGCTTGGCCTTATTTCTATTACAGCATATTGGATGACTGTCATTCATATTCGATTCACCAAGTTCAATATAACATAGATAGGTTTAGGCTACTACAAGATACTAAAATTTTCCCGATACCCATCATGAGGTTGCTACAACCTAGCCTATGAATGAAAGTTTACAATGTATGTGCACACAGGTTGAGAGAAAAATTTGAGGTGACAGACAGTGACACATGGACAGACAGTGACACATTCAGTACGACCTTGCACACTCTTGCCTTCATCTAGCTGAGATAGTGTGTAATCATTAGTCCAACAGTTGCAAACAAGAGTTTCTATAAATTCAGGTATGTTCATCCCCGTTTTGTTCTGTTTACTTCAGTTTAAGTAACATTTTTCAACAGAATCGGCAGAATGAATACACTCAGAGGAAGGCCCCAAAAATGGTCAAAAACTCCAGTCACCCAAGTCATAGACTGTTCTCTCTGCTACCGCGCGCCAAGTCTAGGACCAAAAGGCTCTTTAACAGCTTCTACCCCCAAGCCATAAGACGGCTGAACAATTAATCAATGGCCACCCCGACTATTTACATTGACCCCCCTCCCACCCCCCTTTGTTTTTACACTGCTTGTACTCACTGTTTATTATCTATGCATAGGCACTTTACAAATGACCTCGAATAACCTGTACCCCCCCCACATTGACTCGATACCGGTACCCCCTGTATATAGCCTCGTTATTGTTATGTAATTTTCTTGTGTTATTTATTTAAAAAATGTTTTACTTTAGATAATTTTGCAAATAATTTCTTAACTCTATTTCTTAAACTGCATTGTTGGTTACGGCTTGTAAGTAAGCATTTCACGGTAAGGTCTACTACACCTGTTGTATTCGGCGCATGTGACAAATACCATATGATTTGATTTGATTTGATTTGACTCTTGATCACACATAAACACAGTACACTTTCATAGTAGCCATGTTGTATTCTTTCTTGCATCTATGCACTCTCCTCCTCTCACCTTGTCCCTTCGCTTGTGGACTTCAATGCAAAAAACACATCAGCTGTATGTGATCAGGCTAAAAAACCTTTCCAAGCCAAACCAAATCATAACCGCTACACATAGCCTACATCATTGTCACCATATTTGCTAAAGTAACATCATATTCAACATAGCTAATACAACTAACGCGTTAGTAAATCCGCTACAATCATGCAGTAACTTTACAGTGTACAGTCAGTAAGCAGTTACACAGGCGGGCCACAGTGGCAAAACATTTGTAAAAGCTTACCTTTACTTGGAAGAGTTCTATTGTTGTGTTGGATAGTCATAGCCAGCTAGTTAAGATAGCATCCCTCTGTTTGAGCAGGGTGTTTGAGTAGACTAAACTAGGAAGCTGCATTTGTTAGCTAAATAAGTGAAGCTGACTTCTCCTTCATTTTAGAAGAAATTAATTTGTTCAAAAATGTTCAACTATTCTTTCTCTCTCTTTGAGTCAACTCCTCACCACATTTATGCACTGCAGTGCTTGCTAGTTATAGCTTATGCTTTCAGTACTAGATTCATTCTCTGACTCTTTGATTGGGTGGACAATATGTCAGTTCATGCTGAAAAGACCTCTGACAGGTTGGAGGAAGTCCTCCGGAAGTTGTTATAATTACTGTGTAAGTCTGTGGAAGGGTGTGAGAACCATGAGCCTCCTGGGTTTTGTATTGAAGTCAATGTACCCAGAGGAGGACGGAAGCTACTGTAGCCGTCCTCTGGCTACACCATGGTGCTACCATACAGAGTGCTGTTGAGGCTACTGCAGACCTTCATTGCAAAATAGTGTGTTTAAATCAATTATTTGGTGACGTGATTATATTTAGTATAGTTTTATCTAAAAAGTATAACTTTTGAAATCTTTTACACTTTTTATTTTTATGAAATTCACTGAGGATGATGGTCCTGCCCTTCCTCCTCTGGGGAGCCTCCACTGATTGGCATGCTGACTGCAGGAATGTCCACTAGAGTTGTTGCCAGAGAATTTAATGTTAATTTCTCTACCATAAGCCTCCTCCAACATCGTTTTAGAGAATTTCTCAGTACGTCCAAACGGCCTCACAACCGCAGACCATGTGTAACCACACCAGCCCAGGACCTCCACATTCGGCTTCTTCACCTGCAGGATCGTCTGAGACCAGCCACCTGGACAGCTGATGAAACTGAGGAGTATTTCTGTATGTAATAAAGCCCTTTTGTGTGCAAAAACTAATTCTAATTGGCCTTGCTCCCAATTGGGTGGGTCTATGCACTCCCAGGCCCATCGTTGGCTGCGTCCCTGCCCAGTCATGTGAAATCCATAGAATAGGGCCTAATGAATTAATTTCAATTGACTGATTTACTTTTATGAACTGTAACTCAGTAAAATCGTTGAAATTGTTGTATGTTGCGTTCATTTTGTTGTTCAGTATCGTTAGACAGAGAACAGAAGTCCCATAATGTTACTTTTGTACCTGTCTGCGGGGTGGGAGTAACACCGCTTTGGGAAAGAAGTAACAGCTGGCGAAAAGTGCACAATATCTGTCTTATCTCCATGTTTCTGTTTTGCAATGCTCGTTACTTTCAACAAATGTACTATCAGTGATCATGTCATGTTCATGTCGATTTGAATAAATAATGCTATAGGTTCTAAGTGTATAAAAATGAACCATGCGTCAACATCGCAATGTTGAGCAATCGCAATATTTTGCCTTACAATATTAATCGATTACACAATAGCTATATTAACCATTTCTTTCTCATCTCAATTTAATGGAAATGCCGTAGGAGATGTTTTTCACCATTTTCAATTACTATTCATGCTTAGCCCTACCAATCATGTTAGCTCCAGTTGTCCTTGCCATGCGCACTCCTCGTGTCTTGATAGAATAAATTCTCATCACAAAAAGCAAACTCATCATGCTTATCACATTTCTATGGCTTGATACAAGGTTATTGACCCCCAGAATGATAAAGATATATATTTTTAACCACTGACCTCTTGATAAAAGCATAATTAATGCATAATTCTAATGATCACATAGAATTTTCAAACATTCTGTCACTTGTTGATATTTTGCTAATATTATAAAAGCAATATGAACTAGAGGAGACAATGGCCTGTGCTTAAATTGTATTTTATTTTATTCCAGGTCATCAGTTAACCCTTGGCCTACAATGGTCGTGCCCCCGCAGAAATCCCAAAATTCCCATAAAAACGTGTCTATTTAAGCTAGAGATACAGTTGAAGTCAGAAGTTTACATACACTGACAGTGTATGCGTTGCAAAATACATTTTGAAATCTATATTATTCAATTATTGCATCCACACTGCTCGCATGCGTCATCAAGCGTCTGCGTTGCCAAAGGCTAAAATAGAAGTCAGTTCTATTTGTGACACAGATCGCGCTGCTAGTCCTGCCTTTCCCATCTCCTCATTGGTTTATAGAAGCAGGTACCCACGTGCCATCTCCTCATTGGTTATACCCACGTGGGTGACTGAAAGACGAACGAGGTCGGTGGCGGTAATGCACCGAATTTATGAAAGTTGATAATCTCAATATAAAGTCAAGAGAATAAAAAGCCTGGAAGGAGGAGAGATGACTAGAAATGATTCAGTTGACCGTTTATGTGTGAATTAATTGGCGGAGTAGAGGACCTTGTGCATTTCAGGTAAAATAACAACTCAATGTTTATATCCCAGGACAAATTAGCTAGCAATAGCAAGCTAGCTAAAGATACAAATTAGCTAGCAAGTGCAAGCTAGCTAGCTAAATTGCTATAACTGTTTAATGCTTTTCGACCTGTCCCCAAATTAATATAATTGGTTCAGAGTTTGTTTTGATATTTTAACCTGCGTATAGTGATCGAGTTTGGTGTGGGGGGACAAAATACATTCATGCACGATGGCGCAAGCGCGCAGCCGGTTTGGGTTCCGTGTTAGGTTGGAATCATTAAAACTCGTTTTTCAACCACTCCACAAATGTCTTGTTAATTAACAAACTATAGTTTTGGCAAGTCGGTTAGGACATCTACTTTGTGCATGACACAAGTCATTTTTCCAACAATCGTTAACAGACAGATTATTTCACTTATAATTCACTGTATCACAATTCCAGTGGGTCAGAAGTTTACATACACTAAGTTGACTGTGCCTTTAAACAGTTTGGAGAATTCCAGAAAATGATGTCATGTCTTTAGAAGTTTCTGATAGGCTAATTAATAACATTTGAGTCAATTGGAGGTGTACCTGTGGATGTATTTCAAGGCCTACCTTCAAACTCAGTGCCTCTTTGCTTGACATCATGGGAAAATCAAAAGAAATCAGCCAAGACCTCAGAAAAAAATTGTAGACATCCACAATTCTGGTTCATCCTTGGGTGCAATATACAAATGCCTGAAGGTACCACGTTCATCTATACAAACAATAGTATGCAAGTATAAACACCATGGGACCACGCAGCCATCATACCGCTCAGGAAGGAGATGCGTTCTGTCTCCTAGGGATGAACGTACTTTGGTGCAAAAAATGCAAATCAATCCCAGAACAACAGCAGAGGACCTGGTGAAGATGCTGGAGGAAACAGGTACAAAAGTATTTATATCCACAGTAAAACAAGTCCTATATTGACATAACCTGAAAGGTCGCTCAGCAAGGAAGAAGCCACTACTCCAAAACCGCCATAAAAAGCCAGACTATGGTTTGCAACTGCAGATGGGGACAAAGATCGTACTTTTTGGAGAAATGTCCTCTGGTCTGATGAAACAAAAATAGAACTGTTTGGCCATAATGACCATCATTACTTTTGGAAGAAAAGGAGGAGGCTTGCAAGCCGAAAGAACACCATCCAAACTGTGAATCACAGGGGTAGCAGCATCATGTTGTGGGGGTGCTATGCTGCAGGAGGGACTGGTGCACTTCACAAAATAGATGGCATCATGAGGGAGGAAATTATGTGGATTTATTGAAGCAACATCTCAAGACATCAGTGAGGAAGTTAAAGCTTTTCGCAAATGGGTCTTCCAAATGGACAATGACCCCAAGCATACTCCAAAGTTATGGCAAAATATCTTAAGGACAACAAAGTCAAGGTATTGGAGTGGCCATCACAAAGCCCTGACCTCAATCCTATAGAAAATTTGTGGGCAGAACTGAAAAAGCATGTGCGAGCAAGGAGGTCTACAAACCTGACTCAGTTACACTAGCTCTGTCAGGAGGAATGGTCCAAAATTCACCCAACTTATTGTGGGAAGCTTGTGGAAGGCTACCCAAAACGTTTGACCCAAGTTAAACAATTTAAAGGCAATGCTACCAAATACTAGTTGAGTGTATGTAAACTTCTGACCCACTGGGAATGTGATGAAAGAAATAAAAGCTTAAATAAATCACTCTCTCTACTATTATTCTGACACTTCACATTCTTAAAATAAAGTGGTGATCCTAACCGACCTAAGACAGGGAATTGTTACTAGGATTAAATGTCAGGAATTGTGAGAAACTGAGTTTAAATGTAGTTGGCTAAAGTGTATGTAAACTTCCGACTTCAACTGAATGTTTGTTTTTTTGCATTGGCTGCGTTTCAATCACCACATCTGCCAATATCGCCCTTCCGCATCTGCGGTTAAAGGTGGCAGAGACCATGAGACATCCCGAAAATCGGTCTTCTCACAAAAACGTCTGTAGCTTCCGAACGGTTTGGCCTACAACCTATTATGACCGCTATAATAAAAGCTGAGACTCTCACGAACATGAGGGTGTTCTCCGTTTGGCCCACAAGACTCGTCTGAAAGGTCCCGGTATCAGTTTAAAAAAATGATGGAAGTATATATGGAGATAGTTTAGTGCCTAAAATAAGGCGATAAATACAGTGCCTTCGGAAAATACTCTGTCCCTGTTACGGCTGCCGTTAGAGGAAGGGGACCAAAGCGCAGCGTGGTAAGTGTTCATAATTATTTAATGCTGAGAACACTAGAACAAAGAAACAAAACGAAAACCAACAGTTCTGTCAGGTCACATATAACAAAACAGAAAACAACTACCCACAAAACACAGGTGGGAAAAGGCTGCCTAAATATGGTTCCCAATCAGAGACAACGATAGACAGCTGCTTCTGATTGGAAACCATACCTGGCCAAAACATAGAAATATAAATACATAGAATGCCCACCCCACACCCTGACCTTACAAAATAGAGAAATAAACGGTCTCTCTCAGGTCAGGGCGTGACAGTCCCCTTTACTTTTTTGACAATTGTTTACATTACAGCTTTATTCTAAAATGAATGAAATACATTTTCTTACTCATCAAATCTATACACAATACCCCATAATGACAAAGAAAAAACAGGTTTTTAGAAATGTTTGTAAACTTATCAAAAACACAAAACAAAAAAACGTATTTACATAAGTATTCAGACCCTTTGCTATGAGACTCATATTTGAGATCAGGTGCATCCTATTTCCATTAACCTGTTTAGGATAGGGGGCTGTTTTTTCACGGCCCGATGAAAAAACTTACCCGATTTAAACTGGTTACTACTCTTGCCCAGAAACGAGAATATGCATATTATTAGTAGATGTGGATAGAAAACACTCTGAAGTTTCTAAAACTGTTTGAATGGTGTCTGTGAGTATAACAGAACTCATATGGCAGGCAAAAACCTGAGAAAATTCCAAGCAGGAAGTGGAAAGTCTGAGAATTGTAGTTCTTCTTTTGATTCTCTATCAAAACTACAGTATCTGTGGGGTTACGTTGCACTTTCTAAGGCTTCCATTGGCTGTCTAAAGCCTTCAGAAAGCGGATTGAGCCTTCTCCTGTCTCTGGGCAGAGTATAGTAGCTCAGTTTCTGAGTGGTCTGCCTGAGGACAAAGGGATTGGATATGCGCGTTCCTGCAGGCACACTGTTTTTTCTTTTCCTCCTTGAATGAATGCACTATTGTCCGGTTGGAATATTATCGCAATTTTACGATAAAAATACCATAAAAATTGATTTTAAACAGCGTTTGACATGCTTCTAAGTACAGTAATGTAACATTTTTTATTTTTGTGTCTCGAAATGCGTTCGTGCGTTACCCTTTGGATAGTGACCTGAACGCACGAACAAAACGGAGGTATTTGGACATAAATATGGATTATTTGGAACAAAAACAACATTTCTTGTGGAAGTAGCAGTCCTGGGAGTGCATTCTGACGAAGATCAGCAAAGGTAATACAATATTTCTAATACTAATTCTGAGTTTATGTTGCCCCGTACTTGGCGGGTGTGATGGCGAGCTATGTACTCAGAATATTGAAAAATGTGCTTTTGCCGAAAAGCTATTTTAAAATCTGACACAGCGATTTTATAAAGGAGTTCTGTATCTATAATTCTTAAAATAATTGTTATGTATTTTGTCAACGTTTATGATGAGTATTTTTGTAAATTCACCGGAAGTTTTTGGTGGGAATACATTTTCTGAACATCAAGCGCCAATGTAAAAAGCTGTTTTTGGATATAAATATGAACTTGATTGAACAAAACATACATGTATTGTATAACATAATGTCCTAGGAGTGTCATCTGATGAAGATCATCAAAGGTTAGTGCTTAGCTGTGTTTTGGGTTTTGGGTTTTATTGACATATATGCTTGCTTGGAAAATGGCCGTGTGGTTATTTTGGTCTATGTACTCTCCTAACATAATCTAATGTTTTGCTTTTGCTGTAAAGCCTTTTTGAAATCGGACAATGTGGTTAGATTAACGAGAGTCTTATCTTTAAAATGGTGTAAAATAGTTGATTGTTTGAGAAAATTGAATTGTGGTATTTAGTTGTTTTTGTATTTTGCGCCATGCGATTCCATTGGCTGTTGGCTAGGCGTTCCGCTGTAGAAACATCCTTGAGATGTTTCTACAACTTTATTGGAGTCCGCCTGTGGTAAATTGATCGGACATGATTTGGAAAGGCACACACCTGTCTATATAAGGTCCCACAGTTGACAGTGCATGTCAGAGCAAAAACTAAGCCATGAGGTCGAAGGAATTGCCTGTAGAGCTCCGAGACAGGATTGTGTTGAGGCACAGATCTGTGGAAGTGTACTAAGTGTGGCGCAGCAGTCTAAGGCACTGCATCTCAGTGCTTGAGGCGTCACTATAGACACCCTCGTTCGAATCCAGGCTGTATTTCATCCGGCCGTGGTTGGGAGTCCCATAGTGCGGCGCACAATTGGTCCAGCGTCGTCCAGGTTTGGTCGGGGTAGGCCCTCATTGTAAATAATAATTTGTTCTTAACTTGCCTAGTTAAATAAAGGTTACAAAAATATATACATTAAAAAAACGTAGCATTGAAGGTCCCCAAGAACATAGTGGCCTCCATCATTCTTAAATGGAAGAAGTTTGGAACCACCAAGACTCTTCCTAGAGTTGCCATCCTGGCCAAACTGAGCAATCGGGGGAGAAGGGCCTTGGTCAGGGAGTTGACCAAGAACACGATGGTCACTCTAATAGAGCTAAAAAGTTCATCTGTGGAAATGGGAGAACCTTCCAGAAAGACAAGCATCTCTGCAGTACTCCACAAATCAGGCCTTTATGGTAGTGGCCAGACGGAAGCCACTCCTCAGTAAAAGGCACATAACAGCCCGCTTGGAGTTTGCTTAAAGACTCTCATACCATGAGAAACCAGAGTCTCTGGTCTGATGAAACCAAGATTGAACTGTTTGTCCTGAATGCCAAGTGTCACGTCTGGAGGAAACCTGGTACCATCTCTACTGTGAAGCATGCTGGTGGCAGCATCATGCTGTAGGGATGATTTTCAGCAGCAGGGACTGGGACACTAGTCAGGATTGAGGGAAAGATAAACAGAGCAAAGTACAGCGAGATCCTTGATTGAAAACCTGCTCAAGAACTCTCAGTACCTCAGAGAGGGGCGAAGGTTCACCTTCCAACAAGACAACAACCCTAAGCACACAGCCAAGACAATGCAGGAGTGGCTTCGGAACAAGTCTCTGAATGTCTTTGAGTGGCCCAGCCAGAGTCCAGACTTGAACCCAATCTCTGGAGAGACCTGAAAATAGCTGTGCAGCAATGCTCCCCATCCAACCTGACAGAGCTTGAGAGAATCTGTAGTGAAGAATGGGAGAAACTCCCCAAATACAGATGTGACAAACTTGTGGCGTCATACCCAAGGAGTCTTGAGACTGTAATCTCTGCCAAAGGTGCTTTAACAAAGTATTGAGTAAAGGGTCTGAATACTTACGTAAATGTAATATTTCAGTTTTGGTGTATTGTGTGTACATTGATGAGGAAATGTTATTTTAATACATTTTAGAATAAGTCTGTAACGTTACAAAATGTGGGAAAAGTCAAGGGGTCTAAATACATTCCGAATTTCCGTTTCCTGATATTTCTTATGTCTCTCAGATATAGGACAGATACATAAAAACAAACTTCCTTAAACATTTTGGGGAGACTCTGTTGTTCCATGTAGTGGATCTGTTATTGTAATGCCAAATTAAATGTTAAATGTTAAATTTTTTAGATCTTTGTTTTGATACCTTAACTTAAGGTGTCTTAAATTTTTTAATAAAATAGCTGAATGATCCTTGCTATGACGATCTTAAAACAATTCCATATGTTAGCTTAAACGTTTTGGGAGATGGCATCATCTTTTATTTTTTTGGAATGACTTTACCCGGATGCGTACCTCATTCCATAGAAGCCTTTAGTGGCGCTGGCATATCTTAACTGTATTTAAATTATCCAAGTCCAGAACCTCCCTCATGGTCAAACCCCCTAAACATCGCATGATGTAAATTCATCTGTCCTCTCGGGTCCTCCTTTTTCCTGGAATCCTATTGTGTGTTTGTGACATCCAATCAGAGAACATTGGGGATCATATTGGGATATCTCCCATCGTGCCTGAGTGACCATGAAAAGGCCAGGCCAGCACGATCCTAACCGGTCAGTGTATTGTTCTCCAACACTGTGACTGTTTCTGCCACCTTGCTCATGTCTGTGGGTATGTACTGATCTCATAGGCCGATAGCAGTGGCAAACGACAGTAGGCAGGCCAGTTCTGTTCTATATTTGTCCAGGGCCACTTTCACTGATTGTCTTTAGGAGGAACCACTTTTCTCTCCTCCCTTCCTTGATGTAAGGTGATGTCCCAGTTGCGGCCCTTATTTATTTATTCAGCTTGGAGATGCAGATGTGTCTGTTTGTGTGTGTGTGTGTGTGTGTGTCTGTGTGGGTGTTTTCCAGCTTGTAGACTGTACAGTAGATGTCACCTCGGTGGGTGTAGTTACAGAGACACCAGTGTGTATTAGACTAGCCAGAGCCGCAGGGCAGTGTAGCCTGCGAGGTCAGTCTGTATTATTGTTGTAATTATTATCTAACTAGCAATTCTTTGCATGTTACAGTCAGCGGCTCTGAAAACATTAACATGTCAGAGACGCTAATGTTTTCATACTGTTTTTTTGTTGCGTTCCTTTGTCCGTACAAACGTGGAGCAGTTGGGTAACATTCCCAAAATAATGTGGGAAGAAATTAAAAGAAAATCATGCATTTCTGAGAAATATAGAAGGTAGAATGCTGGGTTTTTCTTGTCTATTCTCTGCCTCGATTGCTTTTGATATTGTAGGTTCATACCCAAAGCCCAGCACACGTCAAGCAGAGATACTGTAGGTCTGTCTGTATTTGCTAAGCCATTTTTAGAGTTGATACTTTCCCATGAATATGACAAAGGTCTTTCAGTACCTCTAATAACATTACTTCGACAGACAGAGAATGCTCAATTTAAATAATATACTACAGTTTGCTTTGGAGAGAACCTTCTAACATATCTGTCAGTGTCACCTCACTAGACGGTTCATTAATCAATATTAGATTCAAGCACTATGGAGTGATCCAACATACACTCTACAATACATACAGTACGTGTACTGTAGCTTACCTTTTACCCTTCTGTATTCTGTCCCAGGCTTGGAAATTCCTCCATAATATTGCAAATACACATTTAATCAAATAAAATAGCCAAATGAAATGCAAATACGTTTTATTAATAGCATTTGTACTTTTAATGGTTTTTAATGGTTCTAATTAACTTTGCAATTAAAACTACTACCTCTTTTTTTAATTCTCAAGGTTTTGAAATACAATGGCAAGATGCTGTTGATAGCTGACTGGACTGGGGGGAATGATAAGCTTACCCACCATGTTTGTCTTCTAAGAAAGAGCAATGGTAACACATCTCCAATAAGGTATGCTATGAAATAATATGAATTAAAACAAATTATAATTTGTCATTTCATATGGAGCTAATATCAGGCATTTGAATACATATTTGTTGATTCCATGGAGCAGGTTGGTAGGCCTTTTTAATCGTATTTTTCCTGTGCCTTGTTTGATGTGCCAATCTTAACCGCTTGTGCTTTTGTGAGATGTGTTTTCATTTGATGTTGCCTTTACAGATGGCATAATATCTGGATCTTTTGGATCCCTCGGTAAAGAAGAGAGGGATAGAGAGTGGAGTGACAGAAAGCAAGGCTCTTGATGTTGTGTGCTGTGCGGAGCTGACAGGTACTCTCAAAGCAAAAACCTTTTACATGCTGTACCTGCAGCCAGAAGCGTTTGTGTGGCTGTCTTCTTCTCTAACAGCCGTATGGTGTAACAAATCTATTGAATGCACGCTGACACTCAAACACAGGCACAGACGCATGCGGTTGAGTGCGCGCACACACGGATACACAGTCTACACAGCTCAACTTGCTGACACAGACGCATGCTGGTGAGCACACTTGTGTACACACACACTCTCTCACACACACACACAGACACACACACACACACACACACACACACACACACACACACACACACACACACACACACACACACACACAAACAACACACATGCAAGCACAATTCTAAGCACACACACACACACACACACACACACACACGCAACACACAGGTAATGCTACTTCACTATTTGAATGATTTCTCTGTCAGCTGAACCATATCACAGCTGCATGAGACGAGTGTATCCCTCCATCAAAATGGCTCTTTAGATAAAATAACGTCTTCTGATGTTTCAAAGCAAATATTTCCCTAGCACACGTTTGACGAATGTACTCTTCTGAAGAGAGGGTTCAAGAAAGTGGGGCATAGCTTGAAACAGTGCTCTGCAACCTGGGTTTTTAAACTATGTTGAAATAAAAATGGAACTCAGAAACCGCTTAACTGTTTCTCAAGAAGGGGAGACCAGATGTTTGTTCTTAACAACAACATGTATTTGTCACTCCTGGGAGGACGATGGTCATACATTCTTTGACATTTCTCAACAGAATGCACTAAAGAAAGAAAGTCACACAGGGACCCAGGTCACACACAGCTTGCCTATTGGCAATTGTTCTCACGCAACTTTGATCTATCAATAATAAACTGGAAGTTAAGCCTATTTAGCAGTGACACTGAGACCTTTTATGGTGACACAGAGTATTTCTGCCATTTGGCAGATGCTTTTATCCAAGGCGTCCAACAGTAGTGCGTGCATACATTTTCATATGGGTGGTCCCAGCAGAGCACATTTAGTGATAGTTAACTTTACTTTTTTTTTTTTTTTTTGTACTTTTGGTGATAGTTTCACTTTCTGAGTAAAATCTTGTTTCTAACATTCAGCATAACAACTCCACTTTCTGTCATTCTTGCCTGTTATTGACACTACTACTGTATCACTCTCTATTACTGTGTGACCTCAGATAGTTGCTAGGTTCATATTCTCCCTTTACAACGAATCTAAGTGTTAAATCATTTAAATCAGATGGATATATGGTGTTTTGACACTTCGTCCCAATAGGCGATACGCCACGACACCACCACCTCTACCGCCTTTACCGCCTTTTCCTCTCAATCTACCCAACCTGCTAATCATTTCATTTTCTGGTTGAATATTTCCCAAATTGAATTAATCTGATGAAATGTGTTAAGAGCCAGAGATTCCACCTTGCACCTCTGGTTTGAAGGGCACGTTTTTCCTCATCCCTCCTCCTTTGTTCCTTCCGTCCTTCCTCATCGTTGCAGAGGAGCTGATGCTTGTAAAACCTGGTGACAGGCCGGTGACAGGCTGTTAGGAAAGCGGAGTTCATTATCGAAGTCATTGCAGTTCTTAAAGGTTATTCACTACCCTTCTCCTTAAAGAGGGCCTCGACCGATGGAGTGACATGTTAATGCTGTATACCCAAACTGCAGTCTTTTTTAAAAGTAGCAACAAAAAAGAAGCATTTTGTGTGAAATGTGAAATAATGTTTGAACATTTCCCGCCGCTTAGTGATGTGGCAAGGAGGTAACAACAGTGGATGTGGATAGATCGTTAGACATGGCTCCTGCCTGTATTCTCAACCACAAGATAACGTGAAACACAACAAGCCTCTCTCTTGTCAGTCACACCTTTTATTGTGTATTACAATTCCTTTAAAAAAAAAAAAAATAGAACATCTAGGAGTTGATAGAACATCTTGAATCACTTCCTCTGTGCTTTAGCAGGAGAACATGGAAATGATCTGCTAAAAATCCATATCACTGAAATTCGAAATAGCACATCCTAAGAAGGCTGGAGGTAAATACACTAAAAACAAAGCTTTTTTGGACACTTTCCCTTTTTTTGGATATATTGCCAGATTCTTAACACAAAGTGTTTTGACGGGTTCTACCTTCTCTGCCATAAGCAGTTTATTAAAACTTTCACATGAGAAAACTGTAATGAACACGAAACTTCCTTGTAATGAATGAATGCCTCGCGTTCACTTTGGGGGAACATCCTTTTCTCATTACGTCTCATTAAATTCAACTATATTTAGTATCCTGGCTAATCTTGGCTGATCTTGGTTTCCTTATAGGCTCACTCCCACTGTCTTTTAATTCAGCTTTACAACTTGCCTGAGACCATTCTCCATCGAGGCCTTGTTAGATATCTTTTCTTCACTATTGTAATACGGTAACTCAGGTAGAGATGTTTTACACTGTATTTGGATGGATTGCTAAAAGTGTACGTAATGTAGCCTACATAATGCAACCGTTCTAAAAAAGAGGCATAGTGTGTCCTGAGATGAGACCCCCAGCATGGGATCATGTGATGGAGTCTCTGTTATCAGAGTGGTCAGTATGGGGCTGTGTATTTCTGGACAATTCTGGACATGTGGACCCAGCTGAAACAGCAGTCTCTCTGCAGGTTACGTTCCGAAAGGAGTGGATTCCCGACCGTCCCGACCAGACCTGCGTGGGACAACCTTGACCGCTCCACCATGTGTGGTCACCATGACCCTGTCTTCATCCTTGTTTATTGACACGTCGCCTGTTCCTTGTGATCTCAGCATGTGCCACAGTGTTGGGGAGAGAGCGGTCAGAGTGGCTATGTTTAGTTGTGTTTCCTTTTTCTCTCACCCACTAAGAAAGTCTACGAAGAAAATTGCCACCCAACTTGGCCCAAGTGTTTCAGGTTGTTGTGACCCCCGTTATCTTCATCTCAAATTTTCTTTCTTTCTTTCTTTCTTTCTTTCTTTCTTTCTTTCTTTCTTTCTTTCTTTCTTTCTTTTCTTTCTCGAAATTCAATTTCAATTAAATTTAAGGGCTTTATTGGCATGGGAAACATTAACATTGCCAAAGCAAGTGAACTAGATAATAAACAAAAGTGAAATAAACAATAAAAATGTACATTAAACATTACACACACAAAAAATCCAAAAGAATGAATACATAAAAAATGTCGTATTATGTGGAAGATTGTTAAAGTAAATCAACATAAATATGGGTTGTACTTAGAATGGTGATTGTTCTTCATTGGTTCCCCTTTTCTCATGGCAACAGGTCACAAATTGTGCTGCTGTGATGGCACACTGTGGTATTTCACCCAATAGATATGGGAGTTCATCCAAATTGTGTTTGTTTTCGAATTCTTTGTGGATCTGTGTAATCTGAGGGAAATATGTGTCTCTAATATTGTCATACATTTGGCAGGAGGTTAGGAAGTGCAGCTCAGATTCCACCTAATTTTGTGGGCAGTGTGCACATACAGTAGCCTGTCTTCTCTTGAGAGCCAGGTCTGCCTATGGCTGCCTTTCTCAATAGCAAGGCTACGCTCACTGAGTCTTTACATAGTTAAAGCTTTCCTTAAGTTTGGGTCAGTCACTGTGGTCAGGTATTTTGCCACTGTGTACTCTCTGTTTAGGGCCAAATAGCATTCTAGTTTGGTTGGAGAATTTAACGGCTCTTTTCTGGATTTTGATCATTGGCGGGTATCGGCCTAATTCTGCGCTGCATGCATTATTTAGTGTTTTACGTTGTACACGGAGGATATTTTTGAAGAATTCTGCATGCAGTCTCAATTTGTTTTTTGTCCCTTTTTGTGAATTATTGGTTGGTGAGTGGACCCAAGACCTCACAACCATAAATGGCAATGGGTTCTATAATTGATTCAAGTATTTTTAGCCAGATCCTAATTGGTATGTCGAATTTTATGTTACTTTTGATGGCATGGAAGGCCCTTCTTGCCTTGTCTCTAAGCTTGTTCACAGCTTTGTGGAAGTTACCTGTGGCGCTGTGGTTAAGGCCGAGGTATGTATCGTTTTTGTGTGCTCTAGGGCAACGGTGCCTATTTGCAATTTGTATTTGTGGTCCTGGCAACTGGACCTTTTTAGGAACACCATTATTTTTGTCTTACTGAGATTTACTGTCAGGGCCCAGGTCTGACAGAATCTGTGCAGAAGATCTAGGCAGTGGTGGAAAAAGTACCCAATTGTCATACTTGAGTAAAAGTAAAGATACCTTAATAGAAAATGACTCAAGTTAAAGTAAAAGTAATCCAGTAAAATTCTACTTGACTAAAAGTTTAAAATATACTTAAGTATCAAAAGAAAATGTAATTAGTAAAATATAAATAATTTCTAATTCCTTATCTTAAGCAAACCAGACGGCACCATTTTTTTCTTTTTAAAATGTACGGATAGCCAGAGGCACACTGCAACATTCAGACATAATTTACAAACAAGCATGTGTGTTTAGTGAGTTTGCCAGATCAGAGGCAGTAGGGATGACCAGAGACGTTCTGTTGATAAGTGCGTGAATCGTCGTGCTAAGCATTCAAAATGTAATGAGTAGTTTTGTGTGTCAAGGAAAATGTATGGAGTAAAAAGTACAATATTTTCTTAAGGAATGTAGTGAAGTAAAAGTAGTCAAAAATATAAATAGTAAAGTAAAGAACAAATACCTAAAAAATCGACATAAATATTTTTAAAGTATTTAGTATATTTAAAGTATTTTTACTTAAGTACTTTACACCACTGGATCCAGGTGCTCCTGTAGACCCTCCTTGGTTGAGGACAGACGCACCACATCATCAGCAAACAGTAGACATTTGACTTCAGATTTTAGTAGGGTGAGGCCAGGTGCTGCAGAATGTTCTAGTGCCCTCACCAATTCGTTGATATATATGGTGAAGAAGGTGGGGCTTAAGCTGCATCCCTGTCTCACCCCACGACCCTGTGGAAAGAAATGTGTGTTTTTTGCCAATTTTAACCGCACACTTGTTGTTTGTTTACATGGATTTTATAATGTGGTAGGTTTTCCCCCAACACCACTTTCCATCAATTTGTATAGCAGACCCTCAAGTCAAATTGAGTCAAAAGCTTTTTGTTTAGATTTTAGATTTTTTTTTAAATAGGGTGTGCAGGGTGAATACTTGGTCTGTCGTACGGCAATTTGACATTTGCTCAGTACATTGTTTTCACTGAGGAAATGTACGAGTCTGCTGTTAATGATAATGCAGAGGATTTTTCCTGCTGTTGACGCATATCCCACGGTAGTTATTGGGATCAAATTTGTCTCCATTTATGTGAATTTGGGGTGATCAGTCCTTGGTTCCAAATATTGTCTCTCTTTCTCTCACACATGTTCTGTAAGTGCTGTGGTCCCTGTGGAGTGAGCCATATGCAGAAATCAAACATCTTTAGGATAAACATTCAGAGGTGATTCCTGCATATCACAAACTACGGTTTGTTTTCAAACTGTTCAAGCTACAATCCTTAATTGAAACAATAACAAAGCGATCAACCCACCTCAGTTTTGGTAAAAAGCTGAAGGACGGGCCTGGAGAAATGTAACCACTCTCAAATTCATAAACAGAGACAAGGACTGACCATCCATGAAATCACAATTATAGTTTTAGCCATGTTTGAGGCTATACAGTGTTTATTTACATTTACATTGTACTGTATGTAAGGCATTTTCTCAGGTTTTATTCCCGTTGACCAGCTGTGTGACAAAAACGGAAGTAGAATGTGCTTGTGAGAGTGAATGTTAGTTAGAGAGATAGAGAGCGAGAGAGAGAGAGAGAGAGAGAGAGAGAGAGAGAGAGAGAGCGAGAGAGCGAGAGAGAGAGAGAGAGAGAGAGAGAGAGAGAGAGAGAGAGAGAGAGTGAGAAAGAGATAAAGCTGAAACATATTAGATGCATTTTCCAGAAGAGCACAAGGCAGTTAAAAAGAACAGAACAATTTCCAACTGTGGTTCCTTATGACAGATGAAAGAGATAGAAAAGTCATTCCTTGTGCAAAATAAAATGTAAAAAGATACGTTCTCACACGTAGAACGTTTGGGATCTCTTCATCTTTATTGATTGGTGACATCAAGCAATGATCCTTAAGTGGTTGAGTGAGAGAGAAAGCGAAAAAAAGAGAGAGTGAAAGAAAGAGAGAGCGAGCGAGAGCGAGAGCGAGAGAGAGGAGTGTTCTCTTAAATTCTAACGTTTTAATAATGTTATTTTGGCAGCTCCGAGTACAGTTATGGGCCCAGGCTTAATGGCGCCACCTCAATACTCCACTGTGGTTGGGCACTCTCTCAGCACATGGCATTCATTTTGCCTACTGAGTTACTGTCCCAAATGGTACCCTATTCCCTTTATAGTGCTCTACTTTTGATGAGAGCCCATACGGCTCTGGTAAAATGTAGTATACTGTATAGGGAATAGGATGCCATTTGGGACGCACAAACTCTATGAAATCCTCTCCCTTTCCAGTGGTAAAGAATCAAGATGCTTGCAAAATTACATTGACAATTAGGGGTGGGTGGATCTCCCAGTGAACAGAGCCAAGCCGAGTGTAACCCTGCTGAAGATCAAATGGCTGTGTCAGGGAAGGCCTAACACTGATCATATAAATCATTTAGAATAGGATTCGTCCCAAATGGCACCCTATTCTGTATTTAGTGCATTTCTTTTAATCAGGTCCCATAAGTCTCTGTTAAAAAGTAGTGCATTTTGTAGGGAATAGGGTGCCATTGGGGACATAGCCATATTGTAGTGCGTTTCTGGGCACTTCTATAGACTTGGCCTTAGTTAGAAACAGGCACAACAAATGGAAGAGCCAGTTAATGGTGACACAGATCGTTAGAGTGTATGACATAAGTGACGTTATTAGAACCACTAATCGTCACAGTTCAGGAGTGCGAAGATGGATCAAGCGTTTGTTTCTGCTTTGTTTTTTGGCCATTTCATATTTCCCAAAAGGATGTTGTTCCAAAAGTGAATGTTGGAGGCGACGTTGCCATTAAAACAATTTTACAAGGTAAAATCATTCTGAGATATATCTATGACTAAAGTGTGGTTCAGGAGGTGACTCTTATTTGGGTGTCTCAAGTACAGTGTGTACTGTATGCAGCAGTGTAAACACAATGTAATGAATATTGTTACGTATGTCATTTGAATAACAGCATGGATCTCCTACGCATGTTAAATATCTATAAGAGAATGGTAAAATTACTTAAATATCTTTGTTCCTTTTATTTCCACCAGGAAACTACAGTAGTTTAACTGTTATAGAATTTAACCAACAGTTCCAAGTTCAACTTTCCTTCTCTGAGGAGAGAGGAATTGAGCGGAGTTGGGGAGTAATTGATTACATGTAATCATGTAACACCTTTCTGTTTTCTCAATGACAATCAATTCAGCTTTGAAAAAAGGTGCAAGTTTAAGAGTCTGACCAGAAGTCAGAGACCACTAAGATGACACACAAAAATGTGTTGGATGAATTCTTTTAGTGTTCTTCTTATGCCCAAAAGTAATGGAAAATAATCAGATTACTATACTGAGTTTGGGTAATCCAAAAGTTACGTTACTGATTACAATTTTGGACAAGTAACTAGTAACTGTAATGGATTACATTTACAAAGTAACCCACCCAAACCTGGAATTGAGTCACATCTCTTCGGAGAATAACCTCTTTATTTGCAATTAATCCAAACTCCTGAGAGCACTGTGTTCATTTGGTTTTAAAGAATAGACAGAAGAGTAGACTTACTTAACCTCTAGGCCTTAGGAAAGACACCCATAAATAAATGAACTCAATAATTAACCTACATTTACATTATATGAATTCACAACTCACATAAACCTACAGTATAAGTCATTTACCCTAGCAAATTGGGTTGTAAAGGAGGCATGCTAATACAATGTTGCATTTTGCAGTCTATTTTGTGTATGGATAAGTGATACACTGTAAAGTATGAATAAATATAAATGATGCTTATTACAGTGAACAATATCTACACAAAATGACATCACTAATTGCTGGGCCTATCGTGTGTATCGCAACATGAGACAAAGTTAGTTACAAACACAGTTAACAACATATTTTAATATAATTGCTTGTGTTTGTTCTTAGTGGTGCATTAATCAATGTGTATGTGCTGGAAGACCGCCTTGTCTCCCCCTGATATTAAGATTCCCTAGGATATTTCAGTTTGATAGGTACAGATGACAGTTTATCGGCCCTGGCAATTATGGACATTGATTTGTCGTTCTTCAGTTTGATTTGATTCAGACAATAATAAAATGTATGCAGATGTAATAAGTTTGACAAAATGTGTATGCATAAATGGGCTGAAAGTTATTGAAACCTATCAAAGTGCTCCTTTGTACTGTACAATGACGTCTCGGTGCTGTATTTCAATCTGTGGCGGAAGTATTGGACAGAGTCAGATTGCCGTTACTTGAGAAACTTCAGGACAGAAGAAGGGACATGACAGCAAAAAGTAGATGCATTAATTGGTTGTGTTTTTGAAAATAATGTAAAATTTCTTTCTGGGACTAAACTGGAGAAAAGCATTCTCTTTCTCTCTCTCTCTCTCTCTCTCTCTCTCTCTCTCTCTCTCTCTCTGTCTCTCTCTCTCTCTGCCTCTGTGTCTCTCTGTCTCTGAAATAAATACATTTGGTAATCTGTAAGAGCCCAGTGTGCTGCTTTTGGCATTTAATCAAAAATGAAATCATATGCACATTTCCAGCAGCCTCAAAAGATAAATGATGCAATATTTCTGTGGAGTTTTCTTTAAGAACTTTTACATATGCGTCACAGTTTTCCACATGTTCTCCTCTCCCTCCTTGTTTTCCTGAAACTTTCTTCTGAAATTCAGTTAAAATATTCAGAGGCTATTCTCTCTCTCTCTCTCTCTCTCTCTCTCTCTCTCTCTAACTAACATTCCCTCTCTTTCTCTAGCTCTCTCACTATCTCTTCTCAAACACCATCTTTTTTTCTGTTTTATTGTGCTTAATATAAAGGTAACAATTATTTGATTTCAGAGTTATGAAAATATGATTGTTATGAGAAAACAAGCAATTTAAGCTTTAATTGGTATCATTTTTCATGGAGCTGGCAAGGTACTTACCTCCTTGGCACTTTTTTCCTCATAAATTGCACATTTATGTTCCTGAATGGAGATGAAATTTTCATTTTGTTGTATTTCTCTGTAATTGGGATGCATGTTGTGTACCTGCAAATGGCAAAATCGTTTTATAAACATTACCCACTCATTTGTTTATTCAATCCTGATGTAAGCTTATTGCTTTCCACATGAGCTACTCGTGCAATTTAGAAGGCACATGACAGAACTTACCGATTAATACAATACATTCAATAGAAACAAACACAATGCCTTTCTTCCTCTGTTACACAAACAGATGATTAACTTTAAGCAGTGAAACTGGTTTCATACACACTGAGTAGATAATAACAGTGTTTAAGAGTATATTAAACCAGCAGATACAGACACATGTAAGTAAACACCTCCGTTGTGTAACACATCAATTGTGAGGTAACTGATATTAATCCTACTGCTGCATCTTGTCTTCTGTGAGTGTCTCCCTGTCCACATCCCACCAGAAATGTCCTTTCCATGGGTATTTAGATGCCTGACATTCCATGATGAAAAAGTTTCAATGAGATCATCATAGATTACGTCCAGACGGCTACAGCTGTGCCAGCAAGGCACTTTGGGTTAAAAAAATGTACTACAAGAGTTTATGTATATAAACAACTATTTGCATACTATGTGATACAATTGATTTATTAACACACCATTTCATAACACTAAAGCTTTGTCCTGATTGTTACTATATTTGTTAGTATTCATTGGATTAGTTGAAAATTATACATTTCCCATTTGATGTATGGTGAAAGTCTGAATTAAGTAACTATAGTATGGTGCTAATCAAAGAAAATGATTGTTAGTTTGTTTAATGGAGATAAGTGCCCAGACACATTGAGAGGAAGCAATGTACGTAAGTGTGTGGTTTCTACCATTGACTATATATGCCCTAATCAATGGTAGAATTCAGTACTAGAAATGCTTGACTTGCTGTGTGGGTTTCTTTCCCTTGGGAATGCTACACATTCCATAGAGATTTAAGGGTGACATGCAGCTGGTTCCTACTCCAATTCCCAATGGGATTACACAACCAGGAAGTTTGAATGTACACACATTGCAGACACACACACACACACACACACACACACACACACACACACACACACACACACACACACACACACACACACTCAATCTGCATTACAGAAAATTCACTAATGGATTTCGGATGCTACACTAACATACAGTAGCTACAATACAGGTGTGTAGTAACTTGATGTTTAGTAGTACTATGATACAGATGTAGAATCTTAATTTGATCACTCTTTTGTTGCTTAGAATGTTTCTGCACCGCAGGAAATGCAGATGAGCTTCGTGATTTACATAAATTCACGGAAAAACCACACTAACACATAACCACCAATCAAGCCGCATTATGGACTAAATGTTCAAATCCTGCTGCTGCAGGATTATTTTGCTGTGACAATATAGGTCAAAAGAAGATCCTACATCTGGACACTTTCATGAACTTACAGATTGATGTGTCAAATGACCCTGAAAAGTGCCTGAGGATCCCTCCCAAAGCTACCCAGAGCCGGTTAGGGGAAGATAAATCGTAGCTCTCTTTCCACATAAATTAAGTCAGGGCCTTTAATGACATAATGATACAATAATAATACGGGCTATGCAAGCAATGTGGCTTAGCCTGAATGGGGGAAGGAGAGAGAGAGAGGGAGAGAGAGGCAGAGAGAGATAAAGGAAAAGTAAACGTGAGAAGAGCAACTATTATAAGAAGAGAGCCCCCTGTACAGACAGTCTGACGCCAGATGGCTTCTTGTAATAAATATTCAACCTTAACTCTGTTCCCATGTAGTTTTTTTTTCCTCCTCTTTTTTGTACGGCTGCCAGCACACCCACACGGATCTGGGCCAGCCAAATGATTACAGTAGAACAAACAAAAAAAGTGCAAAGGAGGAAACAGGCCGACAGGGTCCTGTACACAGTGAGACAGGGCAGCAGTATGTGCTGAAAGCCCTACATTTTTGTATGTGGGAAAGTTAAAACTGTGGGAGGAACAGAAAAGAGAGAGGAGGGAAGAGAATGGAGGGAATGGAGGGAAAGGAGGGAGAGAGGGAAGGGAGGGAGGGAGGGAGAGAGGGAAAGGAAGGAGAAAGGCAAAGTGAGAAATCCTCTGTGTGAGATACTGAACAGACAGTGTTGCAGCAGAGGCCAATAATTGTTTATATAGTGGAACTGTTTCTGATGTTGCATGATTAAGAAATCCTTGTAAAACAGCATATTTGTAGATGTGGAGTGCATGTGGACATGGGCTCCCTAAGGTATATGTCCGCGCCCTGCGGAAATCTAATTAGCATAAAGCAAAAATCCCCATAAAAATCGGTCAGTTTAAACTAGAATCTCCTCTCCTGAGACTCTCATGAACACGATGGTGTTCTCCGTTTTTCTGTATGACCTCCACAAGTGTCAGGAGACTCTTCTCTTTTCTGTACTGCCGGTCTGCCAACTTTTGTCTTTAGTGTCCGAACCGTTTGGGCTACACACAAATCTGTGCAAAGGTGAGACTCTCACAAACATTTACATGTCGGTTGTTTTGCTCCAGGATGCCCACTGGCCTCACAAGACTCATTTGAAAGTCCCCCCGATACCAGTTGAAAAAATGTATATATGTAAAAAAAAATATATATATTGTATATGTTTCCTGATCTTTCTTATATCTCTCAGATATAGGATAGACAATTCAGAATAAACCTCCTTTTTATCTTTTTTTGGGACTATCTGCTCCATGTAGTGAATCTTTTATTCAATGCATTTATATGAGCTAGTAGCAGTCAGACCCCAAAAAATAAAAGAGTTATACATACCAGTCAAAGGTTTGGACACACCTACTCATTCAAGGGTTTTTCTTATTTTTACTATTTTCTACATTGTACAATAATAGTGAAGACATTAACATTATGAAATAGCACATATGGAATCATGTAGTAAGCAAAAAAAGTGTTAAACAAATCAAAATATATTTTATATTTGAGATTCTTCAAAGTAGCCACCCTTTGCCTTGATGACAGCTTTGCACACTCTTGGCATTCTCTCAACCAGCTTCACCTGGAATGCTTTTCCAACAGTCTTGAAGGAGTTCCCACATATGCTGAGCACTTGTTGGCTGCTTTTCCTTCACTCTGCAGTTAATCTCATCCCAAACCATCTCAATTGGTTTGAGGTCGGCTGATTTGTTTGTTGACTTCTGTAACCGTAAAAGCCTTGGTTTCATGCATGTTAACATCAGAAGCCTCCCCCCTAAGTTTTTTTCTTCTTCACTGCTTTAGCACATTCCGCCAACCCTGATGTCCTAGCCGTGTCTGAATCCTGGCTTAAGAAGGTCACCAAAAATTCTGACATTTCCATCCCTAACTACAACATTTTCCGCCAAGATAGAACTGCCAAAGGGGGTGGAGTTGCAATCTACTGCAGAGACAGCCTGCAGAGTTCTGTCATGCTATCCAGGTCTGTGCTCAAACTGTTTGAGTTTCTACTTTAAAAATCCACCTTTCCTGAAATAAGTCTCTCTCCGTTGCTGCTTGTTACAGACCCCCCTCGGGCCCCAGCTGTGCCCTGGGCACCATATGTAAATTAATTGGCCCCCCCATTTATCTTCAGAGTTTGTACAGTTAGGTGACCTAAGCTGGGATATGCTTAACAACCCCATTCGTCCTACAATCTAAGCTACATGCCCTAAATCGCCCCCAAATTATCATGGAACCTACCAGGTACAACCCCAAATCCGTAAACACGGGCACCCTCATAGATATCATCCTGACCAACCTGCCCTCTAAATACACCTCTGCTGTCTTCAACCAGGATCTCAGCAATCACTGCCTTATTGCCTGCATTTGTAATGGGTCTGCGGTCAAACGACCACCCCTCATCACTGTCAAACGCTCCCTAAAACACTTCAGCGAGCAGGCCTTTCTAATCAACCTGGCCCGGGTATCCTGGAAGGATATTGATCTCATTCCATCAGTAGAGGATGCCTGGTTATTCTTTAAAAGTGCTTTCCTCACCATCTTAAATAAGCATGCCCATTCAAAAAAAATTGAACCAGGAACAGATATAGCCCTTGGTTCACTCCAGACCTGACTGCCCTTGACCAGCACAAAAACATCCTGTGGTGTTCTGCATTAGCATCGAATAGGCCCCGCGATATGCAACTTTTCAGGGAAGTTTGGAACCAATATACACAGGCAGGAAAGCAAAGGCTAGCTCTTTCGACTCTTTTCTCTGTATACATCAATGATGTCGCTCTTTCTGCTGGTGATTCTCTGATCCACCTCTACGCAGACGACACCATTCTGTATACATCTGGCCCTTCTTTGGACACTGTGTTAACTAACCTCCAGACGAGCTTCAACACCAAGCAACTCTCCTTCCGTGGCCTCCAACTGCTCTTAAATGCAAGTAAAACTAAATGCATGCTCTTCAACCAATCGCTGCACGCACCTGCCCTCCCGTTTAACATCACTACTCTGGATGGTTCTGACTTAGAATATGTGGACAACTACAAATACCTAGGTGTCTGTAAACTCTCCTTCTGTAAACTGTAAACTGTAAACTCTCCTTCCAGACTCACATTAAGCATCTCCAATCCAAAATTAAATCTAGAATCGGCTTCCTATTTCGCAACAAAGCATCCTTCACTCATGCTGCTAAACATACCCTCGTAAATCAGACTATCCTACCGATCCTTGACTTCGGCGATATCATTTACAAAATATCCTCCAACACTCTACTCAGCAAATTAGATGCAGTTTATTGCAGTGCCATCTGTTTTGTCACCAAAGCCCCATATAATACCCACATCTGCAACCTGTATGCTCTTGTTGGCTGGCCCTCGCTTCATATTCATCACCAAACCCACTGCCTCCAGGTCATCTATAAGTCTTTGCTAGGTAAAGCCCCTCCTTATCTCAGCTCACTGGTTACCATAGCAGCACCCACCCGTAGCACATGCTCCAGCAAGTATATTTCACTGGTCACCCCCAAAGCCAATTCCTCCTTTGGCCGCCTTTCCTTCAAGTTCTCTGCTGCCAATGACTGGAACAATCTGCAAAAATCACTGAAGCTGGAGACTCATATTTCCCTCACTAACTTTAAGCATCAGCTGTCAAAGCAGCTTACAGATTAGTGCACCTGTACATAGCCCATCTGTAAATAGCCCACCCAGCTACCTCATTCCCATATTCTTATGTTTTTTCTCCTTTGCACCCCTGTATCTCTACTTGCACATTCATCTTCTGCACATCTATCACTCCAGTGTTTAATTGCTAAATTGTAATTATTTCACCACTATGGCCACTATGGCCTTACCTCCCTAATCTTACATCATTTGCACACACTGTATATAGACTTTTCTATTGTGTTATTGACTGTATGTTTCTTCATTCCATGTGTAACTCTGTGTTGTTTGTTGTAAATGAGAACTTATTCTCAACTGGCCTACCTGGTTAAAACCTCTTAAGGATCTATGGGATCGGTGTCCCTATACAGGGACGGTTGTTGCTAATGTGCGCTAATGTGACTAGAATGACACTGTAAGTAACAGAAAACTTTCCAGGACATAGACATGTCTTATATTGGCAGAAAGCTTAAATTATTGTTAATCTATCTGGGGTGTCCAATTTACAGTAGCTATTACAGTTAAAAATACCATGCTATTGTTTGAGGAGAGTGCACAACAACAAAAAACTTTCATCACGGCAACTGGTTTGATACATTCACCTCTGAAGGTAAATAACATACTTATATCCAGTAATCTCGCTCTGATTTGTCATCCTGACGGTCCCAGAGATAACATGTAGCATAGTTTTGTTTGATAAAATCTATTTTTATGTAGAAATGTAGGAACTGGGTTCTACAGTTTGATTGTCACGTCCTGGCCAGTATAAGGTTAATTGTTTTTGTAGTTTGGTCAGGGCGTGGCAGAGGGTATTTGTTTTATGTGGTTCAGGGTGGTGTGTGTTTGGTTAAAGGGTGTTTGATTTAGTATTTCCGGGGTTTTGGTTTATAGTCTGTTTATGTATTTCTATGTGTAGTCTGGTGAGTGTGTTTCTATGTTGTGTTGATTGGGGTTGGGACTCTCAGTTGAAGACAGGTGTTGTCTATCTGCCTTTGATTGAGAGTCCCATATATTAGGGTGTGTTTGTGGTTGTTATTGGTGGGTGATTGTTCTGTGTTGAGCCTATGCTAGCCAGACTGTTAGTAGTTGTTCGTTCGTTCTTTTTGTTTTGTTATTTTGTACGTTCATTTTTTGTAGTTAATAAAACTCAAGATGAGCATACACATACCTGCTGCGTTTTGGTCCTCCTTCACCGACGACAACCGTGACATTGATCCCCTGTTTCTATTTTCTTTTACCAGATCTAATGTGTTATTAATTACATTAATTTAACATTTAATTACATTAATTTCACATTAATTTCACCTACATTAATTTCACATTTCCACAAACTTCAAAGTGTGTCCTTTGAAATGGTATAAATAATATGCATATCCTTGCTTCAGATCTTGAGCTACAGACAGCTACGGGATATTTCATTTTTGTTGAAAATTAAAAAAAAGCGTCAGATCCTTAATAACTTTTCATGTTCAAAACTCTGCACTTTCCTCAAACAATAGCATGGTATTCTTTCATTGTAATAGCTACTGTAAATTGGACAGTGCAGTTAGATTAACAAGAATTTAAGCTTTCAGCCAATATCAGATATGTCTATGTCCTGGGAAATGTTATTGTTACTTACAACCTCATGCTAATCGCATTAGCCTATGTTAGCTCAATCGTCCCGTGGAAGCGACACCGATTCTGAAGAAGTTTTTAACTAGCTAAGGAGTATACTTAACTAGCCAAGGAGTATGCTTAACTAGCAAAGGAGTATGCTTAACTAGCCAAGGAGTATGCTTAGCTAGCCAAGGAGTATGCTAAACTATGCCTGGCACTTCAAAAGATGGACATGGATTAGTGACAGGATAGAAAGAAGCCACATCCCCCAAAAACATTTTGTTTTTCAAGGTTGATAACTTGCAGTGGATGCTGGGAATTCACAATATTCTGATCTCTTTTAAGTTCCTAGTTCTCAGCAATTGCAAGGAGCCGGGCATTGAAGAGCCTCCATGGGTGTTTCTCTTTGTTATTTTTGGATGACAGTATTCCAGGGTTGAGTTCAAAGACTTTTGTTTCAGGATAATTTGACAAATGAGCCAACACAACAATGTCTGTGATAAAATAAATGCTGAAAGTTCAGTAAAGCACTTAAATATTTGGTGAGACCACCAACACTTCACTTCGTTGGCGCCACACTGTGTGTGTGTGTGTGTGTGTGTGTGCACGTGCGTGCGTGTGTGTTTTATTTATCAGGTCTCTGGTTGTTTTGATAAACCCACTAACATGAGGCTAACTTTTCCTCAAGAACATGTTATTCTTAATTAGGAAAGGGCAACACACTCGTAATGGTGAGGATTTGACTATTTCTACAGTGCTATCGCAGCCATCAATGGCCTAGCTGTGATGCCAAACCAAATCTTCCTTCCTGTTTCTGCTTCCCAAACCCAGGGCTCCGTTTAATAGAAAGAAAACGTTTCGAAATGGGGAGGTACTGCCTAACCTTGTCCAATGAGGAATCAGATTTGTACTTTCAGATTTGCTACGGTGTGCCATAATGAACACATCCCAGGTGATCTTCAGCAGCTGAACAGACAATCTTACCCAGAATCCTCCATTGACCTGGCTCAGACCCTCTTTCCTTGCTTTAATTCCTTCTTTGTCTTTGTATTTTTTTGCCTGAGGAAACCAACCGTGGCAGCGAGGAAAATAATGTGGAATTAAAAACGAAATTCTTCAGGCCTTATCCTAGCAACAGGCTCATCACCATCTGTTCAGATTAACACAGCTAGAGTGGCTGTCATTATGGTGCAACAGTCTTTGTGCCTCCTCCATCACCTGTGAGAGGAACAGGAGATGCAGACAGACAGAGCCCTCTACCCTTCCTATTTTTTTCTGTCTTCAAGATAAACTATCCTTATTAAAATCTCCAATGCCCTCACCCCTCCCTTTCCCTTCCATAGGAAAATTCATAGTTCAATATTGGGAAATTAGTCTGTCTGCTGAGGGATTTGACAAATACGACCGGCTTTCACAGGAAAATATTTTGACACATTTTTCTTGATGTGAAAATGATGACATTGAAATGAATCTGTCAGAATTTATGGACAGCGAATACACGTTGGCTGAAACTAATGCGTATCTAAAAGCTAAGTGTGTGTGTGTGTGTATGTATGTTGACGCTGTATTTAAGCCCAAGTGATAGACAAGTTTAGATGGGTGCCGTTAGCTCCCTGCACTGTATAATGACCTCGTAATCATTTTAAATTGCAATTTTGCTTTCCAAGGTGTGTGCCACACCGCAGCCATTTGCAAAAGCCCCCTAATTCATTCCAACAGGAATCATTATTTAATCTCTGCCATCCAAACAGCTCTCTCACTGTAGCAACACCTCCGCTTCCATCCAGACCATAATAACCAGACCTGGGTTGACTGTGACTGTGTCTACTGCTCATCGCCATCGCTGTGTTATCACAGGAATGCTCAAATAAAGCTTATATCTCCATACACAAGAAAGACAGACAGGGGAAGTAGAGATGGATAACTATTTTACAGAGCAGCTTATTTCATTTCCTGATTATATAGTTTGCCTAAATTCCTGTCCCCTCGTTCATTGGTTCACCTACCTGAAACATTTTAGCAGCCCAATCCAAACAGGTCCTGCGTTAGTGCCGGGCCATTTCTGAGGGGTCTAAACAAACTCCTTCCACATGACTAAAAAGGAAGTCGCAAAATATTTGGTGAGCAGATAATGCCTGCCCTGAGCCCCAGTAGAGGCGAGGTATTATCTCCCCGGTTTACATTAGCTATGAGGAAATCTAACCCTCCCTGAGTTTTTGTTCCCACTCATAACAGACCTGTTGGCTGTCTAGGTTTATCATTCTCACAGATCTAAACAGCACAGGGAAGAGGGAACTGACCGAGAGAAGCCCCTGGTACACAGGAAGGACTTCATTCACACAGAATTAGTACACAACTTGCAATTTAGACAGCTGCCTACATCCTTATTAGACCAGGCCTAGTTTGCTGTGTGTGTCAAGTCAAGGCCCTGGTTTTGGTTGTTCTTGTCATGATACATATTACTCTTTTTTATCAGTCAATAGAATCTGTTTGGACTGGGATTATTTTTGTTTTCATGTATGGGTGAAAGCTCTACTTTCACCTGCTCAAATCCCACCTAGAAGTGAACTGGCACACAAAAAATGAAAAAGGTTTATATTTTGATGAGTTGGGTTGCATTTAGTAAAGTAAATATCGCACATTTCTAGGACCCTTGCCATGGACTAATAAAAACTTAAATAGCCTTAGTACCATGTGAGTGAACGTGCTGGAGAGATTGGTTTACTTAAGAGTGTCACGACTCCTCCCGAGGGTGGTTCCTCTCCCTGTTCGGGTGGCGCTCGGCGGTCGTCGTCACCGGCCTACTAGCTGCCACCGATCCCTTTTTCCTTTTTCTGTTGGTTATGCCTTTATTATTTGCACCTGTGTCAATTAGGTGATTAGTTGTATTATTTAAGCCCGCCTCCCCACCTGTTCTGTGTGCGGGCTTGTTACGTTCAGTTTCACTGTGTTTGTGTAGTGGATCGTGTTTTGGACTTTGGGTTTTGTTACGCCCTGTAGTTTTGGCATATTCTCTTTTGTGGTACTTATTAAAGAAGTATTGTACCAAACATTTTTCTGCCTCCTGCGCCTGACTCCACACCCACAACGTCCAAGCGTTACAAAGAGTGACCCTTGAAAATATATACTCTCATTTACCACTAGATTTAATGAAATTAACAAAAAACGGAGAATGCAAGGTAGAGTAGTTGTAACCTCTCTGGGGAAATGTTGCTTTCTGAATCCCAGGTCTATGATAAAAATGGATTTACAGTTCTGATTGAAATAGACGTATGACATGTGAGTATTCTTCATATATTTGCTTGAGTTTTTTTCTCCAGAACACCTGAAAATTGTTTTCAATCTTTTTTTTTTTAAGAATAGAAGCTGATTAGCAATACCAACTAGTATAAAACGGCTTTGCCCTTTTGTGTTGTGGTGTATTGCATTAGGCATATTGTAATGAAGGAGGCAGGGCTGAACAAGGGAATGCAGATGTCTCTTCATCAGCAGCAAAAGAGGAGGACCCCACCTTTAATGACAAGGTAAAGGAGCTTTGATGACTGAATTCATTCCTAATCCTTTGGCACAGACCTCTCAACACGACCAGAGCCTTGTAGTGGGAGGTACTTCCTCAGACTTCTAAGAGATTTCCTGAAGGCATGCAAAACATGCTCAAGACTTTTTGTAGCTGATCCAAATCAGATTTATTTTTTTTATTTTTTTTGCCCAGAAGCCACTTAAAGGCAACTTTGTTCAATTGATTAAGTCTGGGGTAAATTGGTCATAATGTGTGACTATCTTGTGTTACATTATTATATTTTAAAAGCCATCCCCCACTTTCCCCCTTTTCTCCTCTCCATGCCAAATGTGAAGCTAAGCCTTATAGTGTAACTTGATTTCGCTGTAACCAGTTTGCAAATTACAGGGGGCCAGGGGGGGGGCTCAGCCCTTCAAATGAGACATGAGCTCCCTTAAATGCAACCAAAGTAAAAATGTTGCGGGGTCTCTTCTCCTATTTGTTTAAAATGCAATTTTGTACTGCTACAGTGGTAAATAAGAAAATTCCAAATTAAACGAACACCCCCACCTCTCTGTCGTGGTTTAAACCAGTGACAGTTGGTTCAGGTTCTTTCAATCGCATTCATCTCTCTACTCCGCTTGTCTGCATCTCTCTACTCCGCTTGTCTGCCTCTGTCTGTCTTGAGCTTTCGCTAGCAAACTTGCAACAATTGTATCCACTAGGTCCAGGTTGGTAGCGAACCTGCAACATTACCATCTGGGTCCAGTACTCTAGCGAACATGGGTAACACTTTACTGTAGGTGTCCTTATTCATTCATTTATAAAGTATTTATAACAGCTATATAACATATTATAACATTTGTCATAAGCTGTCATAAGTCATTTTAAATAGTTATGGGTAATGGTATACGATGTTATAAAAGTAGTTATAATGGTTGTTATAGATGACAGTTCATCCTATTGTCATATGCTCTAATGTCAACTGTTAATAACAATTGCTATTACACAGACTGCATGACAATTTATGTCATATGTTATTACATGTTACATGGTGTTATATAATTTACCAAATTCTGTGTCACATTATCACATTGAAGGGAATGATAGGCGTCATAACCATGTCATATGCCGTCATAGTGTGCACAGACACCTTAAGTAAAGTGACATTCATTTGAGGTGTTATAAAACAGTTATAAATGTGCTTAATACCACAAGATGACTTGAGAGTATCACAAAACCACGCAGGATCTCAAAGAAACATGGACAAATGGGAGCAATGAACATATCAAACTCTGGGGCACAACAGAATTTGTGACAGCTGTGAAAAAATACAGTAACAATGACATAAATGGGGAAGGTAGCTAGCTCACTAAGAAATTGCAACATGTAGCTCTCTGGGAACAGGGTTGGAGAGCCCTGTTCTCCACAGTCCAAACACACTGGGGTTTTTTTTACACTCATTTGAAAGTATTGGCACTGGGCTCCCGAGGGGCGCAACGGTTCTAAGGCACTGCATCTCAGTGCTTGAGGCGTCACTACAGACACCATGGTTCGTATCCAGGCTGTATCACAACCAGCCGTGATTGGGAGTCCCATAGGGCGGCGCACAATTGGCCCAGCGTCGTCCGGGTTTGGCCGGTGTAGGCCGTCATTGTAAATAAGAATTTGTTCTTAACTGACTTGCCTAGTTACCCCTTCTGTTATGTTGTCGGTCAATTTGTCCAATATCCACTTTTCAGTGGTCTAAAATACTAGTTAACCTCTCTTTTTCTCCATGAAATTAAATTACATTTCCTCATTTAGGGACAGGAACCTGACTTCAAAATGTGTTGTGGAATGTCTGTGTAGATTTTGTATCCAAACATGATGTTGTGGGTCATTTTGACCCAGAGGTGTTCATGTGTATAGATATTTGCACAGGTCCAAAATAAACAAGTGTCTTTGACATGTTTTGTTTTGACTGCTTCTGGTTGCACTTTTATGCTTGGGTGAAAAGGAGTTTCTCAAGCGTCTCCTTCTCAGTGCGAGAGCAGCAGATCTCTGACACAGACACTCAAAAATGAGCTCCAAAGTTTCTCAGTCAATGAAGCCTTATCAAATTCTGCGTTGTGAATAGGGTCAAATCACACCTAAGTGTTACTGTTACTGGGAAATAAAACATTTTTTATGTTTAAATATGTTTAACAAATATTTCTTAAATATAGAGTTTTTGAAATCAAATATTCTTGTAGTTTCTGAAAGGTCTGACAAGACAAAATAAAGTTTTGACTATTTTTACTTGATTCTTTGACTGTCTTGAGTGTGTTTAAACTGTGTGGGTCAATCTGACCCATACCACAATGGACGTAATTGTTTTTCAGCAAAGCACAAAGGTTAAATAAAGGTTCAATTAAAAAAATTAAAAATTAAAATGTAAACGCTAGCTAGCCATTCATTCACCTGTATGGCCATGACATGAGCACTAGCAGCCCCACTGTGCCCCCATCAATGCATAGCTAGCTTACTAAGTAGAGCTAGTGCTAGCTAAGTTTAGCTAGTTAGCTACAGCAGGAGGAATCCCAAATTATAGAACTGACTTTGCAGCACATCACACAATACATTCTCTTTCACATACACTTTATTAAATGCAATTGCTTTAAAAAAAAATCTTATTACACATTGTTTAACTCAATCTAACTAATGTTATCTTTACATGTTCTTCGCTGTTGGTTTGCCATGGGTTGACCCTTCCCATGTGTCATCGTTGTTGTTATGATGGTAAGTCCAACCCTTCTTCTACCGATTTCACCAATATAATTCGCTGACACAAGAGCACTGTATACATTTTCATCAGATCTGAAAACTTTCCATTTGTGTCAGCGAATCATACAGTTGAAACTTCATGGACTGTTTGGAGATACAATTAAAAGTTATTTAGAGCTCTTATTCCAACTAATCATATTGCTGAAATTGGAAGAAGAAAAGTGGGAAGAATATGTCTTCCTTTGCCTGCTACGTTAGGTTAAGACTAATATAACACTGGAGAAGAGACAGATTTCGGCTCATGTAGCTAGCAAACCTAGCCACAGCAAATAACATGGATAATAATTTTAGCTAGTAAGAGTTAAATAGATGAAAAGGCAATTGCGTTTAAAGTGTAAGTGAAAGAGGATGTTAATTTGTAATGTGCTACAATGGAAGTTTTTCCACCTGTAGCTAGTGAGGTTAGCTAGCTAGCACTAAAAGATGGTCAACAAAATGTTGCAAATGCAATACCAACATCTACTGCTTAGCTAGATAGCTAGTTACCTGACTAAGTAGTCATGTTTTCATAATGTATTTGTCATTGAGTATGTTTACATGCACAGTGCCCCGACTTCTCTTTTTAGGAAAAAGGTCAATTTGTCAGCAAGATGCATCGATGGTTATCGCAGAATGTCATTCTATTATGGGGTGTTTTGTAGCAGATTTCTCTTTCCATTCATCAAATGGCGGGTGCACAGTGCACTGTTTGGATGATGGAATTATTTTGAAGTGGACGAACGTGCACAGGTAGCCTACTTTTCTAAGTGAGTAGTTCGACAATCAGATGAAAACATCATGATTTGTGATTATGCCACATTAAAATGTTTACCATTAAAATGCATGTCTTTATTAGTTCCATAGATGTCACGATATAATTCACACTGAGTGTAATTTTACCCTTATATATTAACACAGCTATTCTATACATATTCCACATTTTTCATTGAAAAGTGTACACATTTTTATTACAGGTATAGTATACTGACTATTTTCAATGCGTATCTAGCAGTACCACTTACATTAAAATCCATGTCTGCAGTTTGTTTTAAACAAAGATGCAGAAGGACACTTCAAACTAATACACGTTTATCTTATCATGTACGCCACCATTTTAAAGCACTGTACTCAGTCTCCCACATTAAGCACTAACCTTTGAATGAAAGATCAAGCCTTAGAGTGGTCAGAAATATGCGGTTAATAACAAAGCAAGTGGGGTACTTGTTAGTAATGTCATCCTGTTACAGCTGAAACAAAGCTACACACATTTACAAAGCAGAGGAATTACGACCATAATCGTTCTTGTCATTTGCACAGCAATTTTACTCCTGAATGCCTCGTTTTAGGCAGAAATTCATAAAAATTGCATGCGCTTCAGGTGCTGCAGAGTTCACTCTTTCCACTCATCCCTGCCCGGAGCCTAGCTGCTCCCTTTCTTATTATCAGTTAATAATTATTTTTAATTCAAGCAAATTAGCAAACTTGACTGTGTTAGAAAGTCCAGAATCCTGCTGCGGGCAAAGAAGGGGCTAAATGGCAGAAATTCCCCCCTGAGCAAAGACGCATGAAGCACAACATTGTGTCCACCACAAAAGCTGCTCTGTAGTTTTGATCCTTTCTAATTTAATTAGCCCAAGAGGTAGCGCATTAATTTGCCAAGAATTCTTCTGATGCAGAAAGCTGCCCCTAGTGCAGAGAGGGGAGGAAGGGAGAAGAGAAGTAGGAGAGGCAAACCTTCATGCTGTAGCGATGTGGCTGGCTAAATAGGAGGAAAAATAAAGGGACTTTCTGAGTGTTGGGGATGGCTGAACTGTCATCCTACACTGAGACCGTGCTGTTTTTACGCCATTTTTGTAACTTGTAAGACCAGGATTGGTCTACAGTACATCATTGTTGTCACTGTGATATATCTATTTATTGACATCATTTAAGAATTAATTAAACACAAATCAAACCCCCCCACCCTCAAAAAATGTGAATGTTTGAAGTCTTGCCATAGTGTAATAACATTCCCACTAGATAACATTTCATTTTAAACACTGCAGTTGTTGTATAACTGTGTCAGAAATTATGATGATATATAATTGAATAAATGCATTTTCAAGAGGATTTTGGATTCTAAAATACACTGTTGTCAAAGAGAGAGGCCTCAGTTTTAACCGAGACAGTAAACTGTGTCAGCAAGAATAATGTGCAATGCAACTGAATCAGTCCATCAGTTCAACATACATCATTAAAGCCTTGCTCCTCTGTTGGACGAATATTTTTAGTTTACAATATCTAGACCGTGTCTATCATAAATTGTACTATAGTACATTATGCTGGGATAGATTCTGGACATACTAAAGATCTGTCTTTAATCACATTGCTATTAAGTTCTCTTGATTGTCCTTGCATAGAAAATGAAATGTTCCATTGCGATAAACTAGCTCTAATCATGATAATGTGCATTTTTGAAAATGTAATTTAATTATCATGCAACCTTTCAGACAAGTGTACATTGAGAGCATTTCATTTGTGAGCTATCGCAGAGCGGTCCCTTTGATAAACTTTAATCTCAAGACAGTCTTCCCTGATTATACCAAAGTGAAGAGGCCCGCACCACAGTTATAAAAAGATCACGTCACATCTTGCAATTAGAGCACTTCCAATTGTTCTCCCCAAAAGAGGGACCCTACAGAGTAGCATTTAGTATACAATGTGCTTCATTTGGCTTAGTCACCATGGTATATACTATTTGGCTGTCTGACATACAGTCAGTGGTGACCCATCATTCAGGGCAGGTGGGGCAGAGCCACATACAAACATGGTCTCTTCTTTGCTTTCTTGAGTAAGGCATTTATGTTGTTGCATAAATTATGTAATATGCCAGGGAGATATGTATACTATAGCTAATAAAGTCATTCTAAGTGTATGTTGTGTAGTAAGCTGTTAGTAGCCAATTGTGCCTCACCAAAATAATTTGGTCCCTTTCCCCACATAATTTAGCCTACTGTTCTGACTTAGTGGTGCACATATAGCCTATAACTTGTTTTAGAGAATTGTCATCATCAAATATTGTAAGAGCTTTCATTGTCTGCTTATATGCCCTCTTTATTTATCTTACTGTTCTGACTTGGTGTACAGGGAGAATACTGTAAGAACGGCCCATGTTCTGAATTCTGTTGCTGTACATTTCAAAAGTGCTGAACAAATAGTTATATTGACTACGTCCATCCTAGCTCACTCATTAATGTCTTAATCGAAATTACGAATTGCCTCTTATTTGGTTGTTTTCACCTTATACCATAGTTTGTACATCTCAATAGTCAGTTGAAACCACATTTCTTTAAGCAAGTCAGCCATATCAGCTACTGTATGTTTTTTTTAAAGGCAGTAAATGAGTCTGAATTAACTGTTTCACTGCCAGAGAAGGCTCGCTGATAGCCTTGTGTAACAATGGTAAGGTCTTGGGACTGCTGTTTGGACAGCTTGATGTAGGCCCTAACAATTTGTGGGCATGGTTTGTCATCGTTATAGTCCAATTAATGTATTGTTTAGTGTTGTGTAGTGACTTTGCTGGCATTCATCTAAAAAACAATTGGGGAGTTCCTCCACCAAGAAATACGTAAATGCTAATATTGCCACTGCAAAGTGTACATGGCCAATCCAGTGTACTTTGTTTCTCACTTAACACTTCACCTGAAACCTTTCCTCAAAACACATCAAAAGTGGACTAAGAATAGAAGCTCACTTTGTCTGTAAGAGGAGGTATGGGGAGTATCAAGTTAACTCTGGGTAGGCAACATGCAGCTCAACCTTACGTGATCCATTTTGTGAGAGTATGGCATAGTTAAGGTATCTATAATTAATATAACTCACAACCCACTACAACTTGCGAACACAGGTTGTGAAGAGTGGTGCATTTGTTTCTTACAAAAGCAATGTTGTTTTGCCGCTCCCATAGGCAGACATCGCTGCTTTGATGTTGTCCCTGGCCCTTTTTGTCCATGAGACTAGGTACATATCCACCGGAGAGGTAAAAAGCATGAGTATGTACAAGAGAGCCGGGGCTCAACAAGATGAATTATTTACAGGAGTATGTTTGAACAGGTACGGAAATAATCCTCCAGGAAAGCGAGAGTGGATATCTTTCTCATCGTCCATCTCTATCTCTCTCTCTTTTACTGTTGTCTCTGTCTCCGTCTCTCTCCCTCCAACCTGGATAGATGTAATATAGTAAACGTAAACCTGTCTCCCTCCATTTAGTGTATGTTATGTTTCGTATTGGAACATATTAATTTGTGGAGATCCATCATCGTCCATCATTTCATAAAAATATGTTACGAATTACCATTCATATGATATGTTACGAAAATAAATGTGTACAATATGTTAGACATTTGCAATACAAATCAAATCAAATCAAGTTGTATTGGTCACATACACTTGGTTAGCGGATGTTAATCCGAGTGTAGCGAAATGCTTGTGCTTCTAGTTCCGACAGTGCAGTAATATCTAACAAGTAATCTAACAAATTCACAACGACTATCTTATACACACAAATTTAAAGGGATGAATAAGAAAATGTACATATAAATATATGGATGAGCGCTGGCCGTGCGGCATAGGCAAGATGCTGTAGATGGTATAGAATACAGTATAATATATATATATATATATATATATATATATATATATATATATATGAGATGAGTAACGTAGGATATGTAGACAATATTAAAGTGGCGTTATTTAAAGTGACTAGTGATACATTAATTAAATCCATTTATTACATTTATTAAAGTGGTCAGAGATTTGAGTCTGTATGTTGGCAGCAGCCACTATATGTTAGTGATGACTGTTTAACAGTCTGTGGCCTTGAGATAGAAGCTGTTTTTCAGTTTTTCGGTCCCAGCTTTGATGCACTTGTACTGACCTCGCCTTCTAGATGATAGCGGGGTGACCAGGCAGTGGCTCAGGTGGTTGTTGTCCTTGATGATCTCTCTGGCCTTCCTGTGACATCGAGTGCTGTAGGTGTCCTGGAGGGCAGGTAGTTTACCCCCAGTAATGCGTTGTGCAGACCGCACTACCTTCTGGAGAGCCTTGCAGTTGTGGGAGGAGCAGTTGCTGTACCAGACAGTGATACAGCCCGACAGGATGCTCTCAATTGTGCATCTGTAAAAGTTTGTGAGTGTTTTTGGTGACAAGCCAAATTTCTTCAGCCTCCTGAGGTTTAAGAGGCGCTGTTATGCATTCTTCACCACGCTGTCTGTGTGGGTGGACCATTTGAGTTTGTCCGTGTTGTGTACACAGAGGAACTTAAAACTTTCCACCTTCTCCACAAGTGTCCCGTCGATGTGGATGGGGGGATGCTCCCTCTGCTGTGTCCTGAAGTCCACGATCATCTCCTTTGTTTTGTTGATGTTGAGGGAGAGATTATTTTCCTGACACCACACTCCGAGGGCCCTCACCTCCTCCCTGTAGGCCGTCTTGTCGTTGTTAGTAATCAAGCCTACCACTGTAGTGTCGTCTGCAAACTTGATGATTGAGTTGGAGGAGTGCATGGCCACCAGTCATGGGTGAACAGGGAGTACAGGAGAGGGCTGGGAATGCACCCTTGTGGGGACCCAGTGTTGAGGATCAGCGGGGTGGAGATGTTGTTTCCTACCTTCACCACCTGGGGGCGGCATGTCAAAGTCCATGAGCCAGTTGCACAGGGCGGGGTCGAGACCCAGGGGATAGTGTGCATTGTGATGGCGATTGTGTCATCTGTGGACCTATTGGGGCGGTATGCTAATTGGAGTGGGTCTACGGTATCAGGTAGGGTGGAGGTGATATGATCCTTGACTAGTCTATCAAAGCACTTCATGATGACAGAAGTGAGTGCTACGGGGCGATAGTTATTTACTTCAGTTACCTTAGCTTAATGGTGGCCATCTTGAAGCATGTGGGCACAGCAGACTGGGATAGGGATTGATTGAATATGTCTGTAAACACACCAGCCAGCTGCGCATGCTCTAAGGACGCGGCTAGGGATGCAGTCTGGGCCGGCAGCCTTGCGGGGGTTAAAACGTTTAAATGTTTTACTCACGTTGGCCAAGGAGAAGGAGAGCCCAAAGGCTTTGGTAGCGGGCCATGTCAGAGTCACTGTATTGTCCTCAAAGCGAGCAAAGAAGTTGTTTAATTTGTCTGTGAGCAAGACGTCGATGTCCGCGACGGGGCTGGTTTTCTTTTTGTAATCTGTGATTGACTGTAGACCCTGCCACATATGTCTCGTGTTTGAGCCGTTGAATTGCGACTTTACTTTGTCTCTAAAGTGACGCTTTGCTTTTTTGATTGCCTTGCGGAGGGAATAGCTACACTGTTTGTAGTCGGTCATGTTTCCGTTCACCTTGCCATGATTAAAATCAGATTCCATAGTCACAGTGGGTACAACATCACCGATGCACTTGCTAATAAACTTGCTCAACAAGTCAGCGTATACGTCAATGTTATTGTCTGAGGCTACCCGGAACATATCCCAGTTCACGTGATCGAAGCAATCTTGAAGCATGGAATCCGATTGGTCAGACCAGGGTTGGATAGACCTGAGCACGGGCATTTCCTGTTTAATATACATGGCTGTGACTATAATCGAAGAGAATTCTCTTGGTAGATAATGCGGTCTGTATTTGATTGTAAGGAATTCTAGGTCAGGTGAACAAAGGACTTGAGTTCCTGTATGTTGTTATGATTACACCATGAGTCGTTAATCATAAGGCATACACCCCCGTCCTTCTTCTTACTCTGTTTGCTTCTGTCGGCGAGATGCGTGAAGAAACCGGGTGGCAGTACCGAGTGGCTGTACCGACAACATATCCTGAGTGAACCATGTTTCCGTGAAACAGAGAATGTTACAATCTCTGATCTCTCTCTGGAAGGCAACTTGTTCCCTAATTTCATCCACCTTGTTGTCTAGAAATTGGACATTGGCGAGTAATATGCTCGGAAGAGGTTGATGGTGTGCTCACCTTCTAAATCTGACCAGTATTCCTGGTTGTAATGTTGGTAATTGACGCCGCTTTTATATCCAATAGTTCTTCCCGGCTGTATGTAATAACACTTGAGATTTTCTGGGCTAACAATGTAAGAAATAATACATAAAAAACTAAAATTACTGCATAGTTTCCTAAGGACCTGAAGCGAGGCGACCATCTCTGTCGGCGCCATCATACGTAACATATCATACGAATTCCATTTTGTTGTGGCTAATGTTAACTAGGCTAGGGGTTATGGGAGGTTAAGGTTAGGATTAGAGGAAGAGTTAGCTAACATTCTGTAGTTCGAAGTAGCTAAAAAGAAGCAAGTAGTTGCAAATTTAGCTAATTAGCTAAAATTATAAAGTTGTCCTTGATGTGATTCAAACATGCAACCCTTGGGTTGCTAGGCGTTCACATTAAATGCTCACCCATCCTCCCTGACCAACCTCCCTCTTTTCTTTTTCGTCTTAAAATACCAGTGCGGTCAAAAATGTCATTTTCCTGTGTTTTATACGTATTTTCATAATATTTGGTTGGAATAATACTGTGAAATTGTGAAAATTATGATAATGCCTTTTTCTATTTGTTCATTGTAACAGCTGTTTGAAAAGACTGTGTGAAATATCAGCCTGTCTTGCTGGGATGGAGTTTTGGCCTTCCATGGTCTCACGCCCTGACCATAGAGAGCCCTTGGTTCTCTATGGTGTTTAGGTCAGAGCGTGACTAGGGGGGTGTTCTAGTCATTGTATTTCTATGTTCGTGGTTTGTATGGTTCCCAATTAGACGCAGCTGGTAATCGTTGCCTCTAATTGGGGATCATATTTAGGAAGCCCTTTCTCCCACCTGCTTTGTGGGATATTGTTTCAGTTAGTGCCTATGTGTGCGGTGTACTTCACGTTCATTGGATGTTTTGTTGTTTTTGTTGTTTCACTGTGAATTAAAATTATGTGGAACTCAACTTACGCTGCGCCTTGGTCCGCTCCGTACGACGATCGTGAGACATGGTGATGTCACTATGCAGTAAATTAGTTAATAGACCAATAAGAAAGAGAGTTCCAAACCTCTCTGCCAATAACAGCTAATTTTAGTTTCCCCCTCCCCACTCAGACCACTACTAGACTGTCTTAGCAAAATTCTTTCATGAGAAATTGCCCTTTGCTACGAAACAACTTTTGTTTCTTTTTGAACATTTAAATTGAAAACAATAATAGAAAGGTACTTAATTGTTACCCAGAAATGATTTGATATTTAGATAAAAACAGCTGCATTGGACCTATGGGAACCATCTGTCTTATGTAACCATACCAAACGTAACAAAATGTATCATACTGATTTGAGTGTCACAGACTTATATTTAGTATGTTACGTCTAGTCTTTGAGGCCAGGCTGCTCCCTCTCCCACTCTTCTGTCTCATCCTCCTAGACAACAACTTGTGAGTGAAGAGAACGAGAGCTCTCTAAACATATCACCCCAGTGCAGGATAAAATATTAAAGGTTATTGGTTAGCGTGAGAGCATGCCCTCGGATAGCACTGAGAGGAGCAGGTAAACTTTCCTCTCTATTTCAGGGTAGACAGGTTGAGATATCGGACACTAGTAAATATTAGATGCAAATGTGTGTTAGCCAAGGATGTTCTCTTCTTGTTCATCTTCTTGGCCCAAGGTTCCCTGCGTTTTACTCTTGGAATAAACTCAATTATAGAAGTATATTTTAGAAAATATATTTTAGTGTGAGATGTATATAGACCATTAAATCATCCATGACTTAGCAGTTACGCTGGATGTAAAAACTAAAGACATGACATCTCCCAAATGATACACTACATGACCAAAAGTATGTGGACACCTGCTCGTCGAACATCTCATTCCAAAATCATGGGCATTAATATGGAGTTGGTCCCTCCTTTGCTGCTATAACAGCCTCCACTCTTCTGGGAAGGCTTTCCACTAGATGTTGGAACATTGCTGTGGGGACTTGCTTCCATTCAGCCACAAGAGCATTAGTGAGGTCGGGCACTGATGTTGGGCGATTAGGCCTAGCTCGCAGTCGGCGTTCCAATTCATCCCAAAGGTGTTCAGTGGGGTTGAGGTCAGGGCTCTGTGTGGGCCAGTCAAGTTCTTCCTCACAGATCTCGACAAACCATTTCTGTATGGACCTCACGGTGCATTGTCATGCTGAAACAGGAAAGGGCCTTCCCCAAACTTTTGCCACAAAGTTGGAATCGTCTAGAATGTCATTGTATGCTGTAGTGTTAAGATTTCCCTTCACTGGAACTAAGGGGCCTATCCTGAACATTGAAAAACAGCCCCAGACCATTATTCCTCCTCCACCAAACTTTACATTTGGCACTATGCATTCGGCAGGTAGCGTTCTCCTGGCATCCGCCAAACCCAGATTCATCCATTGGACTGCCAGATGGTGAAGCGTGATTTATCACTACAGAGAACGCATTTCCACTGCTCCAGAATCCAATGGCGGCAATCTTTACACCACTCCAGCCGACGCTTGACATTGCGCATGGTGATCTTAGGCTTGTGTGCGGCTGCTCGGTCATGGAAACCCATTTCATGAAGCTCCTGACGAACAGTTATTGTGCTGACGTTGCTTCCAGAGGCAGTTTGGAACTTGGTAGTGAGTGTTGCAATCGAGGACAGACCATTTTTGCGCAGTACGTGCTTCAGCACTCGGCGGTCCCATTCTGTGAGCTTGTGTGGCCTACCACTTCGCGGCTCAGCCATTGTTGCTCTAAGACGTTTCCACTTCACAATAGCAGCACTTACAGTTGATCTGGGCAGCTCTATCAGGGCAGAAATGTGACGAACTGACTTGTTGGAAAGGTGGCATCCTATGATGGGGGCACGTTGAAAGTCAGCTCTCCAGGAAGGCCATTCTACTGTCAATGTTTGTCTATGGAGATTGCATGGCTGTGTGCTTCATTTTATACACCTGTCAGCAAAGTGTGTGGCTGAAATAGCCGAATCCACTAATTTGAAGGGGTGTCCACATACGTTTGTAAATATAGTGTATTCCCATTCCAATCCATCAGCAGTACTATGCATTGAGACTCCACGTCTACACAAAGAACAGGGCCTTCTTGCTCACCCATAATGCCCTGCCCTCTCTGCTATGCCTTTTAGCCTGCATGGCAGTGCCCAGGAATCTGTGTGTGTCCCCTTGCTGCTTGACTGCCACCGTACTGTCCTGTCCTACAGTCAGCGTCACAGAGCGTGCGGTGCGGCGAGGCACGGCGAGCGGAGAGGAGAGGCGGCCGCGGGCGGGAGGATAATTAAGCAAGCGCGGTGACAGCTGCGGCAGGTCCTGAGCAGAGCCTGGCTCCACTGGGCTGAATTAATGGCATCAGCAGCCCCGCTAGTCCTGGCCCCGCCAGGCCCGCCCACCGCCGCCACCATTAAAATGTTATCATTAATTATTACCCTTTTGACAGCGAGCGTTCCCCCAACCTGCCCGCTAGCGTGGCCTAACTGCCCCCTTTCCTTTCTCACCTGTACCCCTTTCCTTCCATGCTCCCACATGCCTTCACACCACCTCCAGCTCCTTCCAGGGCAGAGTCATCAGTCATCAGCTACATATGAAGTGGGACTTTACCTTCTCATGTCAAGAGAGATCGCTGATGTTACTACGCAGGGCTGTGGAGGTGGGGATGACATTACACCTGATTATGCACAGTAACAGAGAGAGAGATGAGAGGGGGAACTGTTGTGACTGGCTGGCTGGCTGGCTGGCTGGCACCAAGCGAGTCCTCCCCCTCATACACCCTGTTATCACTAGGCTTGCTGTGTGAATGGGCTGTTTCATAATTCCAAGGTCTGGTTGGGAATCCTCTTTCCATTCTCTTACCTACTGTTGTGTTCTGTGTTTATGAACCCACTGTGGGTGGATGGTGTAACACAAGGGCAATCAGGCTCGATGAGACTTCTTCTACCACAGGTTTCAGAGCGGTATTTAGACAAACCTCTCAATTAAGGGCTAATCTGTGCCTGTCCCGATGTTCATTTAGTTGAGGAAGTCTCGGCTCTGGAGTCAACCTGAGCGTTGCCAAGCCAGCCTGTTAGGGTACGACTCAGAGGAGCCTTTTAAGATTGAAACCCTGGCATCTAACACCGGCAGGTTTTAATTGCATTCGTTACGCAAGATCCCAACTCCGACTCTATTGCCTATTCCTTTTTAAGAAAGAAGCATGACCTCTGGAGGGAAAATATGCAGTGACAATTGTCCTTATTGAAATGTCATTATTGAAATAGTCCTTAAATAAATAAGTTCTGATATAAATAATCCTTATAGAACTAGTCCATGTAGAAAAGGTCCTGGTAGAAATAGTATATATATACGTAAGTATTAATTTATGCCATGTCATGGTAGAACTTTTATTTTATTGAAATAATCCTTATATACAGTATGTCTGTCAAATCCTGACCAGTAAAGAGGTTATTTGTTATCGTAGTTCGGTCAGGACGTGGCAGGGGGTGTTTGTTTTATGTGTTTTTTTTTTTTTTTGGTTAATGTTCTATGTTAGTCTATTTCTATGTCGGTGTCTAGTTTTTCTATTTCTATGTTTAGTTTATTGGGTTGACCTTCAATTGGAGGCAGCTGTTCCCCATTGGTTCTAATTGAAGGTCCTATTTAGTAGGGGTGTTTTTCTTGGATTTTTGTGGGTAGTTGTTCCGTATGTAAGCTGTGTGTCTTACGGGACTGTTTTTCGTCGTTGTTTTTGTTTAAGTGTTTGTTTTGGTTTTCTTCATTATTAAGATGAGCATACACATTCCCGCTGCACCTTGGTCCCATCTTTACGACGATCGTGACAATGTCTTATATATAGAAATAGTCATTATAGAAGTTGTCCTATAGAAATAGTAATTTAAGAAATAGATTTTCGTTATCTGTAAAAACAGGTAAACAATGTCAGTTCAACTTTCTATATATAGCTGCTGCTGTTGCTGTATAAACCATAATTAGCAATAATGAGCATTTAGCATGCACTTGTAATTATTTTCACTCCTAATCTTAATGAGTAATTATTTACTGTTTGAAGCGTATTAGACATTACATACTATTGTTGTGCCTTTGGTCATTTCTCAGTGATAAACCACGATTCGTTTCTTATTGGTATTGTATCTTTTATTTGTTCATGCTGACAGATTTGTTCTCATTTTTTCTTATTTGGCAAACATTTGGTGAGAAATGCAATAAAAATTATGTGTAATCTCCCATGCCCCATTCCTAATTCCTCTCTCTCTCTCTCTCTCTCTCTCTCTCTCTCTCTCTCTCTCTCTCTCTCTCTCTCTCTCTCTCCCTCTCTCTCTCCCTCTCTCTCTCTCTCCCCCCCTCTCTCTCTCTCTCTCTCCCTCCCTCCCTCTCTGCCCACACACCATACCAAGTGTTACACTAAGGTTACATAATCGCGGCCGGCCTCCTCTATCTGTTTAACTGCAAGCACAGCTGTGGTTTTGGGCTGTTCCTTTTCTTTCCCCTGGTTGCAAAATCTCCCAGGCAGAAGAACAGGTGTGTATAATCGGCCACCACCATTCAGCTCATGCCACGGAAAAAAACAGCCGCTATGTGTGCGTGTGCGTGTGTGCGTGTGCGTGCGTGTGTTTGATGGCCAATGGTCAATGTTGCACAACCCCATTTTCCTGTAAACCATTGCTGATGATGAGTCACTCCACCTCAGATCCGCTCTCCTTACCCCTCTTACCATCCGCAGTCGATCTTGTGATCCCCTTAACTTCTCCAAAACACTTGTGTATGATTACCGTATCCTACTGGGTGGCTAGGAACTTCCTGTATGTATTGTGTTTTGTGGCTGTAAACCTCTGACTGTATTCGTGTATGGCGCGACTGAGGTTAACAGCGATTCACCTCCAGTCACAGGGGGTTTATTGGCTCCGATTAGAAGCTGTATCTGGTCAGGTTTCCTCACCCTATTGAGTCACTCACCTCCACTGGCTTTCTTCTGTTCTCAATGAGGAGAGGTTATTCAGCGTAGCGAATGTGTTAGTGCGCACAATGGTAATAGCCTCGGGCCTCTAATTGTGTCGATTGATTTGAGTTGCTGAGTCCGGAACCATAGAAATTCTTATCTGAGGGGAACATCTTGAATGAAAGGACTCGACGATGACATTTCTTTTTCACAGTTAACGTTCCTCTCGATCCACATTGGAGACGCAGATCACAGGATGTGCTGACCTAATGTGTGCTGCTCTGTGCAATGTGGCGCGCCTCTGCCCCTCACGTCTGGCACTGGGCTCCTTTCACAGCACTTAAACACCATTCAATTGATATGGGCGTTAATGCATAGCCCACGAGAGGAGCCATTTCTGCATGACTCTAGTCTTGATGTGTCTGCGTTTCAGGCTTGCAGTCAGAAGGGAAGGAAGCCTATACCGTGGATTTTGTAATTATCAAGAGTGTGCCTCGGAGCCTTAGTGAATGAAGGAAATGTCTTTACTCTGACTGTACAGAGATGTCAATTTAGGTCCTGCTCCCGTTAATGCTACTCTGAACTTGAATTAAACGCATCCTTCAGTGTTGTCTTTGTATGAGGCGGAATGGTGGCACGACGGTACTCACACTTAAATTATTATCCATTAACGAAGGAACAATTGATCCAAACCAGTGGTGAGTAAGCCAATAATGATACATTGAAAGGCTTCACGTTTTGGGGGGTGGTGCATGGGAGTTAGTGCCCCCATGGATCGGAGGCTCTGGAGCTATGCAATCTGAGGACCTCCTGCCTCATGTTGATTGAATCCCACTCTGAGAGCCTGTGGAGAGTTGCTGCTCTCCGTATGCCATTGTTCAAAGGCTCGCCTGCGGTCAGGGGGGACAACAATCAATGTGACGCAAACAGGAAGCCAAGCTGGAAGACAGTGGACAGACTGTCTGTCACAGATTTGGATAAAACAAGACCAGACTTCTTAGGTAGCACTCTGTAACATTGTTTTTGAAGGGTAGCTACATTAGGACTTCCTAACACATTCATAAGCCATACATAACACATTCATATGTAGTACATGAGCATCTCATAAGACCTTTTCTGTCTGCTTGAAATGAAAAAAAATCTAAAATAACTTGCACAAATGTATATTATTCATAGATGCATTCATGAATACCTGATGTCCAACATTTTTGTATAGTACCAATTTTGTGTAAGGTTGTGTTCAGCAGCGATACATTTTCTGATATGAATATGTGAAAGGATGTGATTGAAGAGAAAAGATCAAACATGAAAAAAGGATAAAAAATGAGTCCTGTGTTAAGTTGACCGTGACATGTTATAATCGCTGAAAATATGTTGTTGACATTTTTTTTTATAGCCACCTTGTCAACAAATATAACAAATTCCTCACTAATGTAATTCTGTAAACTACAAAAGTCTGTCTAGCTATTCCTTAAAAAAATGTCAACATTAAACCATTGCCAATTACATTAGGATATGAAGCAATCAGAGGTACTGTAGCTATGACAAACCCTTGGTTCACAGAGAAAACCATTATATTTCCTTTTAAAGTGCCAGACCTGGAACTGGTGCCTAAGCCAAGCCTTGCAAAACACACATACGCACACACACACACACACACACACACACACACACACACACACACACACACACACACACACACACACACACACACACACACACACACACACACACACACACACACACACACACACACACACACACACACACACACACACACACATACACACACACACACACACACACACAAAGACCTACCCCCCCCTCCCCTCCTTCTTGGAGCTGTTTACAAATCTCCATCTGAATACATCCTTCAGTGCTCCGCACACCTTGAGGTTAGCACATCTCTAATCATTATTTGATGACAGAAATCTGTAAGCATCACATCCCCAGGAACAAGAAGCGCTGTTCCTTAGCAACCAGGCCGGGATATTCAAACAATTTCATTAAAGCGTGGCACCTCTTAGCAGGTGGGAGAGTGTGAGGGTAGATAAACATTCAACAACCAGATGATCGGATGCCATATTTGCCAACATCACAATTGATAACATCAATTTGTTTACAAGAAGCCAGAAATTAGACAGTAAGTGGATTACCAAGCAAGGTGTCACCTTAAATACTCCAAAAATACATGTATATTTTCTCTATGTTATGAACCAAATGCTGGGAAATGCTAGGCGTAATATTAACTCTTAGCTCTTGGTAACATTTACACATGTATACCTAGATTATAATTTTTTGTCCTTCTGAGAATGAGTTTATTAGGGAACATCTAGTAGGTTGGAAGATGATATTCAATCAGTATCTCTGCAGAAAATGGTTAACCTGCTGTCTCAAGGTAAACTTCATCTTGGCATTACTGAGGTGGCCACAATTTAACAGACCCACCTGAGATACAGTATGGGACTATGTTCTAATGTGTAACTTCTTCACTGGGCCAATACATCCCGTGCTACCTTACCTTAGTTGTTTTTCAGGTGAGTCGCAAAATGGTGAGATTCAATAAAGTTAATACTTATTCATTAACATGATATGTTTTTAAAGATACTCAGGTTGAAAAATATATTACTTTTAGGCCCCAAAACTGATGACACCTAAGGACGGTGGACTTAGTTATTCGCGAGAGCGGCACGGATGAGTAACATATTCATAGAGTTCACAGCTGGAGTTACATTCACAGCTGGAGTTACCACTCCACAGTGGTCTGCTGATGCTCCCCTTAAAACAGAATAAAATACATGCTCCATTGAGGCGGTATAGCGAGCAAATGTTAGTGCTGCCTACTGCAAACACAGACAAGATATACTGTATATTGCATCTTGAATGTAAACCGAATCTTTAGCCAAAATGGAGGGGATTTTTCTTGGTTGTGAAGTTGGTTAACAGAAGCAGATCCACGGGACGAGGAAGAAAGGAGCTCCTTTTCTGGAGTGGTGCAGACTGACTTCGCAAGTGAACAGAGAGAGAAGCCAACCTGGTGTAGATCTGTGACATGGAAATAGTTTCTTGTTCTTGGCAGTCGACGGAGCTTTACAGCCTTCTGTTGACGTTCAGAACTTTTCTAGTGTAAAGCCTCTGCGCTACAAAGAGTCACAAAGAGAGATCAATGAGGTTCAGACATCACGTCCAAACACTGTCATGCATATGACACGAGGGTCAAGTCAAACAACTGAATGGGTGCGGGGCGTTTCTTGTGTGTTTTAATGTAAGTGTTCCGTCCCACCCCTCCTCATCTCCAGCTCAGAGTGACACGCACGAACTGACGTTACTGTTTCGCCCACGATCCACCACCATCTCTCTGACTCTGACACCTCCCGAAAGTTGACATGGAAATGCATATCTACGGCGGGCCCTGACAATGAGAAGCTATAAAATGCTGTAGGGAGAGAGAGGGAGGGGGACTTTAAGTGTTGTCAATGTCACATACATTGACTGATGACAACAACAACAAAAAATGATAGAAAGGTCCTCGGCGGACGACTGGGGGAACTAGAACTGTTCGGAATATCATATGATGAATCAAATATTCTTAACAAGACGTGCGGAGGCATTTTAGCCCCCATTTATTTTATTACATTACATTCATCAAACGCCTTTCCTGGACATTCGTCTGAGCAAAGTGTCACCATGATGTTCTGTAAAAACATCCTTTACGGAGGCCTCTCCACTGACAGCAGTATCAATTGTCCTGTCTTAAATGATCACGGCCACTGCATTACTTGGAAATTAACAGCTAGAATTTATGTGAGTGCCTTCCCAGGCTTCCTCCACAGCTGACTCGCCGAAACAAATAATTGAATTGGTACAAGTACATAAACCATTCCAATGGCTAATGTAGCAGGCCTAACTGGTTTAACTAAGGCAAGGGCACGAACAAGAGTGGGGTTATAAAAAAAATCCTAGCCGCACTCCTCTTTTCCTCTTTCTCTCTCTCTCTCTCTCTCTCTCTCTCGCTCTCTCTCTCTCTCCAATCTTCCTATGCTTTCCTTTATTCATTAATTGGAAGAAGTATCTGAACCATCTGCCTTTCTCAGTTGCATTTCCTGGTGGTGTGGTTGTTTGCGAGAGGATAGTGTCTCTGTCGGAAACC